>NC_090906.1:10488490-10588813 GCF_040956055.1 Brachionichthys hirsutus | reverse complement strand
GACCCAAAACAGGTCTATAAGCCACTCGTATAGTCTGCAAAAAAAATAGACCTGCTAAACTAAAGGGATTTAAATATGAAGCACTTCCATCCATCCATCCATCCATCCATCCATCCAGAAAGTGCTGTAGCTGAAAGCAAGTGACCTAAATTTGGCATCTGGTAATTGAGCAGTATGTAACATCTCCCTTTAAACACTGTAACGGTGTACGTCAGAATGCAGCCTCTCTGATCTCAGTGTATTTAAATACCTGTTGTGGTGAGACTCGACCCTCTATCTGTGTTTTTTGTGCAGTTTGGCCGAGGCAATAGCTGAAACAAATGTCCATGCCCTATCGCTAGTGTTTCTAACTAAAGGCCATTGCTTTCTCATTACCAATGACCAGAGTTTATGGTCCCAATAAGTGTGTAGGGATACCTGAGCTGTGAAAACTGCCCATCATAAATCATGCTGGTGGGAGGATAATGTATTTTACCTGTTATACTAGCTAAAGGAGCAGTCAGACAATATATCAAATCACATCAGTTGAGAAAATCATTAAATCATCCACCGTCTTTCCAGACTTGAGCAAGGCAGGGATGCATGTATTACAGTATATTAATGAGCATGATTTGATAATTCAGGTTCTGCAAAGTAACAAGAGGTATAATCAGAATCAGAATCAGAAGGTGTTTATTGCCATTGTCAGTGAGGGTTCACAGACTAGGAATGTTTCATGTGCTACCTGTAACAGTAATGACTAAGATACAAAAAACATATAAGTACAGACACATCACAAAACAATGTATGTTATCGCTACCGGATCACAATCTTCTCTGCAGTTACTGCAAAGCCAATCAATTAGCACAAAATACGTTTCACTCCTGCACTCCAATTATTTTTCTTCCATCCAACACTTTGACATATTAGTCATTTGCAATCATGCCTCAGTTGATTCTACGCTTGAGTCATTTCTGCTGGACCTGTAGAGCGGTCAAATTAAAGAGCAAGTGTCACACAGTCAGCCAGTGAGTCGGTGCCACCGGTGGATAATCTGTCTCTGTGGTAGCCAGAGCAGTGTCGCAAGCTCTGCAATATATTACTTCTTTTTTTTTTTAAGCACCTTCATTTTGAGTGCATTGTGACTGCACTGAAATACATACACCCTTTTGTTTTTTAATCATTTTCTAAGTGAAATATTTGAATCAAAAATATGAGCGTCACCTCATTTTTAAGAAAACAATCCACCCTTCGCTCCATTAAAATGTCATTTTCACACACAGAAAGATGGTGATGATGAAGTGAAGTGATGACACTTTTATTCAATGCTGGTGTTAAGTATCTGATAAAATACATCAAGCCATCACACACTATGCAAACCTGTCATATTGTTTTTTCATTAAAGGCTGCTTTTTTTTTACTTTTCATACATTTCATATAAAAAGAAATTCCATATGTGCAGCCTTATATTTTTTTTTCCAACTGATCATTAATGGCATTATTATTTGATAAAAAAATAAACTTAACCTGCTGGCCCTACAAAAATGTGCTGTGTTCTCTATTCAGATGAGCTTGAGCTGAACGAGTTAAAAAAAAAGAAATTCTGTCCGCCCACCTATGAAAATGAAAATTCCATAACTGTATATTGTCTGAATTGCATCAGAGAAGCGTATTAGCGGGTATTTATAAGCTAAGGTCATTGTTCTGACCAGGATCTGCTACAGACCAGGCCTTATTTTGTCAGAAAACAACATCCCTCTTGAGAATGAAGTGTGCGCAGTTTGCAACAAGTATAGGGGCAGTGATTGTAGACATGTGGAAGCTGACATGTTTCCTTGAACGGTGGTTACAGCTTGGTTTGAGGGCTCCAGCTGAGACTCGGTTAGACCTCGGAGTTTGCTGATGTTTAGCTGTCAGCACAGTCTTTCCACCTTTTTTTTTTCTTTGTAGCGGCAGAGGGAGTGGGCACTGGCTGAGCCTCTAGGGACAGGTGAAGGGACAAAGAATTGCAGGCAGGTCACCAGAAAGTAAGTGGGAGTTCACTGCCAGTCAAAATGACACTGCATGATATGGGGTTGCGACTTGCAGAAACATCCTTCTCAAGTGCTATTACTTCGACTTTTGAAATTGCTGCAAATATTCAAACTTTCTGACAGAAGTGTTTTTATTTTTGTTATACTGCATATTTTCTTTACAACATGCAAGTGTATTTTGTATTTTATTTTATAGTTGAAAAAGCTGTAAAAGCATTTTCATAAAATGTCATGATGCATTAAGGAGGCATATTATGAAAATATGTGCATCATTTGAGGGGCTGTTCGGTCTCTTTAATCACAGTACCTAGTTGTGAACAGTATGTTTTTTTTTCCATTAGGTACTGTATATATGTATATTAATCACTTCTCCATACCTGTGAAACAACAATAGTAACAACACACTCCCAGATGACGCAAAGGGCAGGAGAGTGTGCGAGCCACTTGTCCTCCTCCTCTGGGACCACTCTCACCTACGGAGGGCATTGCTAGTTGAAGGGGCCATGCCTCAGTGAGCATCTCCTGCTGCTTGAGAGTGACTCAAGTCTTGCGCTCAGACTTTGGCAGCCCTGATGGTTTAAATAAGTTGGAGATGGGCCAGGCAATAATCTCGCTCTGACGCAACCTGACCTTATGAACTCCATTAGTGAGCAGTTTCGGCTTGATCGCATACTTTGTTGCACGAGCCAAATTTCTTTTACAGAAGACACAAAAAAAAATAATCACACCCATCAAGTAGTTTGAGACCGTCTTTGACGGGCCACCTCCATACTGCTGTACAAGCTGCCTCCAGTTTTTCTCTATACAGGAACCATCTGGACCGTGGTGTGATGACAGCGTGAAGTTTTGTCCTGAATGCCGCTTCATTGGTTGTGCTAAGATATTTTACATTGAATATTTAGCACCCAGATGCACCTCCATAAATGACCTGTCTCAATGTGTTTTATTTGTTTGTCTCTTTGCACAAGATGACTCTTGCGGCTTTGCTTTGCACTTTAAGCTCTGACGGCTGTTTAGGGTTTCAGTATGCACTGTAATACAACCTGTAGTACAGTCAGGGGTCACCCATGCATTAGCCAGGCCGAAGCTGTCCTATTGTGTAGCTATCACAAATAAACTCTGCAATTGTATAAAAGATACAAAGGGAAAAAGCATACACATTAAAATAAATGTCCCTGCAGTCATTCTCCGAGACGACTATCATTTTGTAACAGTAGAAATGGTGATTTTTATTTGCCTAAAGGATCAAATTTCTGAGCCTAAGGATTTTAGCGTGGCAATGCGTGTTTGTATTCAGGCCCTGCAAGGAGTTTTGAGTAGTGGACCCAGAATGTGAAATGGCAGAACAATTTCACTGCACCGGAAGATCTAACCTCTTCATCCTCCATTTGATTTTATGCTGAGTTATGTATCACAATCTGCCTGAATCAGCTCGTAGTCTGGTGGGGGCTACCACACCATCTGGGATGGCAGATGATAAACCAAGTTTTTCACAGAATAAACGCTGAAGTGCAGGAAACGTCACCCCGAGTTGCGTTCAGCAGTTCTAATTAATCAATTCCTCTGCTCAGGTGGTGAACTGTGGGGATACATGCAGTAGACCAGTTTAGCGAAAAATCTCAACAAAAGCTTCCCCTTTGCCATCACTGCACAGTTGTGCTTTCTTGCCAATCTTGTGATTCAATATTTCTCAGACAGCTGACAATTGTGAGATGAATATCGAATAGATTGGGGTCACTAATATTTACCTGATGGACGGCGTGATGTTTATTTCACAAACAATATAAAAATGGATGCACATGTAAACAAAGACAAATGAGCAACAACTCGCTGTGGCCGCCAGGCATCGTGCCATCTGGAAGACAGGCACGAGGCCAACTGGAAGACATTAAGTCATGAGTGTCATCAACCACAACAATCATGTTTCTATCAAAGCACACCTCTTCACTCTAGAAGTGGCAGCTACAGTTACAGCTAAACAAAGAATGGTAATTCATTTTAATATGCCCAACGTGGAAATAATTTGATGAACTTAAATTCACCAACACATATTTTAAAAACATGATGATGAAACAGTAACGCAAGTGTCAAGACACATTCACCCACGTGCGGTATGGCTTTTACATTAGAGACGCGCATCAAACAAAGATGCGATTCAGCTTTTTTTTTTTTCCTTTCACACTTTGAAGCAGAAATCCTTTTTCATGGCACATTGACCGAAGGCTTGCCCTACAAAAGTAAAAAGGGGACACATCAATAACTGAGCAATTAGTGCATCTATAAACTGCACTTCCATTTTTAATAGATTCAAAAGGATTTGGTTTTCTCATGAATGGCATGATGGGAAAAGCATTGTGCATTATTGAAAAATGTATGTGATGATAATAGCCAAGTTGGATAATCTACATAGGAGGAATTGTGCTCATTGTCATCCTTTGTCCTCAGCATGCAAGCCTTTAGTACTGCAGGCCTCTTCTGGAAGGTAAAATAGATCATTTCTCAGAGAGGTTTGGAAGGATTTATCTTTATGGTATGTTTGATACCTTTGGTTACTTTTCTTCACTCAATGTCTATTAGTGTAATACTGAAATAACGAGTCTCCAAGGCCGCGTAGAATCAGATTTTATATTACCGTTTTATTTGATTTTACTGCTGAAACAATCCATTCTTGCCCTCAAGACCTGTCTGTGTACACAAGATAGAATTTGTTCTTTCTACATTAATTTCTACATGAAAGTTATAAAGCTGAGACACTGTCTTAAGGACAAATAAATAAATAAAACATGTTGAGATGTAGTTATGGATACATTTTTAAAGAAATATATCCTCCTTTTCTCTTGTTGTCTCGTTATTTTATTTGGCTTCCACGCTTGTGTTAATTTTTGGTATACAGCTTATTGACAAAAAAATATTTTGCAGCTGTTGAGTTATAATAGAACAAATACAAACTTAATTTTTCCTGCTGACTAAATTCTTTCCCTCTTGTCTGAAGGATTGATTTTCCTTCATATAATTAGAGTTCCATAATTATCGCCTTTGGAGCTCGTTGGAGCTCCCAGACATTTCATCAAAAACATTCACAAACATGATTTCTAACAGAAAACACATTTTGACACTGATATTCTTTCATGTTTGATTTGCAGGCTGATCTTCTGATGACCTAATGGAACTGAATTTGCATCTAGTGCTATTTTGGGTCCTGGTGCTGCACTGTGCTTCTTCTGATGGCAGCATTCTGTACCGGGTCCAGGAGGAGCAGCCTCCAAACACTTTGATTGGTAGCTTGGCAGCAGACCAGGGCCTGCCAGATTCAGGCCATCTCTACAAGCTGGAGGTGGGTGCCCCTTACCTTCGCGTTGATGGAAAGACTGGGGACATTTTCACCACAGAGATTCCCATTGACAGAGAGACTTTGAGAGACTGCCGTTCCATGATGAAGGGCAAGCCCTGCTACCTGGAATTTGAAGTATCAGTGACGGATCTGATACAGAACCAGAGCCCACGACTCATTGAAGGACGCATTGAGGTACAGGACATCAATGACAACACTCCACAGTTTCCGTCGTCTGTGCTCACCATTTCTGTCCCTGAGAACACGATCATGGGGGCTTTATTCTCCATACCACTAGCTACAGACAGAGACTCTGGCAGGAATGGGGTGGCGGATTATGCTCTGACAGCGGGGCCAGACGCAGCAACCCTGTTTGGTTTACAGGTGGCTGAAGACAGGAGTGGGAAGCTTCCACAGCTTATTGTCCTTGGAAACCTTGATCGTGAGTTCAAGGATTCCTATGACCTGACCATCAAGGCAGTGGATGGAGGAAACCCTCAGCGCTACAGCAGTGCTTTGCTAAGAGTACTAGTAACTGATGCCAATGATAATGCTCCAAAGTTTGAAAGGTCTACTTATGAGGCGGACGTGTCAGAAAACAGCCCAGCTGGACACTCTGTGTTACAGGTAAGGTTGTGATTCAAGCATACTTGCACTTGAGAATGAATTTGTATGTAATTGTATGTGCCAATTTATCAAAATGTATTTGAATCATGTTTGTGCATAGCTTATTTGACAGAAACAGTCTAAATGCTAAATGTGCAATTCAAAATCATTTCTTTTTTTTAACATTGTGTTGTGCTTTAAATTAATTACAGTAGCTCTTGGGAAATTAATGGCACACTTATTTTTTTAGCAACTCATATATCTTATTCATATTTATGTTTTCAAAATGAAGAAAGTGACAAATTGGTACATTCTAAGTACCGGTAATTACAATAATAGAGTATTAACATACTATGTTTGTTCTGGCAATTAAGTCGCTTATTACTTTTAATACTATTCCTGCAGAAATTAGACAGACAATCTTTAAGACTGTATGAGATCAACTGTGCAAAATTTACTGACTGTCATAAAACAAACACTTTTTTATAGCCATGTATCGGAAGCCTTTTGATTTATTTATTTATATATTTTTTCATTGGCCACTGATTAGTCCAGGAAATATTTAACTTACTTCCATTTTTGACCATAAATTATGCCTTTAACCACATGATTCCTTTTATTGTAGGTCAAAGCAAATGATTCTGACATGGGCCCTAATGGAGAAATTGAGTACACCCTTCACCAAGCAGTGGAACCGGTGCCGAAGCTCTTGCGAATTGATCGGTCCAATGGAATAATCTATGTCAAAGGAGCACTAGACAGGGAGGAAATCAGCAGCTTATCCTTTTATGTGGTCGCAAGGGATAAGGGTCCTCAACCTAAAAGCTCTAAGACTTTTGTGACCATTGAAGTGACTGATCAAAATGACAATGCTCCAGCTGTCGAGATCCGTGGGATTGGCCTTGTGACACACATTGAAGGAGTGGCTAACATTTCAGAAGACATGCCAGTCGGAACAGCCGTCGCTTTGGTGCAAGTTTCAGACAAAGATGAGGGAGAGAATGCAGTGGTCACTTGCGTGGTTGCAGGAGATGTTCCCTTCCAACTCCGCCCTGCCAGCGACTCCTCCAGTGACAACAAGAGGAAGTATTTCCTGCAGACCGCCACTCCACTTAACTATGAGCAGGTTAAGAATTACATAGTCGAGATTGTGGCTGTTGATTCTGGAAATCCAGCACTCTCAAGTACAAATTCTTTGAAGGTGCAGGTTACTGATGTGAATGATAACTCCCCAATATTCTCTCCGACTTTGTTCGAAGTGGATTTTGCTGAGGAAAATCAACCAGGAGAGAAGGTTTTGGATGTCACAGCTTCGGATGCTGACAGTGGCACAAATGCAGAACTCATCTACACTATTATGGCAGATTCATCAATTAAAGGTCTATTTGAAATTGATCCAAATACTGGCGCAGTGAGAGCAAGAGGCCCGCTTGATCGCGAGCATAAAGAGCGCTATGAGTTCCGGGTCACCGCAGCAGATAAAGGCTCACCTGTTCATAAAGGAACAGCAACTGTTGCAATAAAAGTCCTTGACCGCAATGACAATGATCCCAAGTTCATGCTGAGTGGCTACAGCTTTTCTGTTTTGGAAAACATGCCTCCACTTAGTCCAGTCGGCATGGTCACAGTTTTGGACATGGACAAAGGTGAGAATGCTCACGTTCATCTCTCGGTCGAGCCCGATGGAGGCAAGTTTGTTGTTCAAAATGGAACAGGCACCATTCTGTCAAGCATCTCATTTGACAGGGAGAAAGAAAGTAGCTACACGTTCCGCCTGAAAGCAATTGATGGAGGAGAGCCACCAAGGTCTTCATATGTGGGTGTTACCATAAATGTACTTGATGAAAATGACAATGACCCTGTCATCACCAAGCCCTCCAATTCGTCCTTCAGGTGCTTGTCACCTCTAGCGTCCCCAGAAAGCCATGTTGAGATAGTAGAAGCTGAGGACCTGGATAGTGGACCTAATGCAGAGCTGGTCTTCAGTATTGCTGGTGGAAACCCTTATCAGTTATTTCGCATTTCTCCCTCCAGTGGCGAGATCACTCTAACAAAAGAGATGACCCGGAAACATGGTGGACTACATCGCCTAGTGGTGCGAGTAAATGACAGGGGGAAGCCTGGACGATATGCCACTGCCCTGGTCCACATCTATGTCAATGAAACCATTTCAAATGTCAGCTTAGTGGAAGCTCTAGTTGGACACAGTCTTTATACGCCACTGGACAGAGACATTGCTGGTGATCCCGACAATGGTTTTGCTGCACAGCGAAGTAATATTTTGTTTGGTAGCCTTGCTGGTGTGGCAGGTGTTGTCATGCTGATATTGGTGGTTGTATTTATTCGACACAGAATCCAGAGAGAAACTAAGAGCGGATATCAGCCTGGCAAGAAAGAATCAAAGGACTTGTATGCACCCAAGCAGGTACCAAAAAATGCCAAAGGCAAACGAGGAAAAAAAGGTAAAACCCACAAGACCCCTAAACCACTTGGGGAAGAGGAGGAGGTTAGCCTTCAAAAGAGCCTCAAATTCAACCTCGACGGAGTCAATGATAGCCCCAGGATACACCTGCCCTTAACATATTCACCTGGAAGCCCTGATATAGGCAGACACTACCGCTCCAATTCCCCTTTACCCTCCATCCAGCTGCAGGCCCAGTCCCCCTCAGCCTCACAGAAACATCAGGCTGTACAGAACCTTCCTGCCACCAACACCTTTGTAGGAACGGGAGGGGATGACAACTCTACTGGCTCAGACCAATACTCAGATTACAGCTACAAGACGACCAGCCAGCCGAAGTACAACAAACAGGTAAAGTTGTTCCTGACAAACAATCAATAGTGTCTCGTGGTCTGTTTGAGCAGTGGATGTTGAATTGGTTGAGGAATGTTTTATTTTTAAGTGCTATGAGAAACATTGCGTAGAATGCATACTACCCCGTATAGGATTATGCTGTAACTGCTAATTAGCTCCAAATGGAACAATCTTAATGCGACTTTAACTTTCTATGTAACATCCATGTGGTTGGAAATTCACGCACTGCATTTTCTTTTAGTAATTTCTTTGTACACAATTCGAAGCTGCTGAAAAATACATTTAATTTGCATTATTGGCCAATGTTGCATGGCTTCTAGCATTAAATCAGCATTCATATTTTGCTATTTTTGTGAGGTCAGTATGGCAATCGAGCAGAGAAGGTCAGTTTCTCAGTGACTTACTTCTGGTCTTGCGCCTAACCCCCAGCGCTCTGATCTCTGCAGGTCACTTGTTCTTATCTCGGTGTTCCTTATGCTCTTATCTCCCCTTATCACTTCAACATTTGGCAAGACTTGAATCACCATGGAAACAGAAATATTAATAGAGTCAGAGGGGATTACAAACATTAAAAAAAGTGCAGAGTTTGGCGATATAGAGCGAGTATGTCTCTAGGTTTCTGTGTCATCCCATAAGTGTGTGATTTTGTGTCTTTTACTAGACATGAAATAATTGTGTAATTCTGTGTCTGTGCGCGTATTCACTGAAGCATTTGTTTCACTAAGAAAGTAACGTAGAGTCTGGCAATCTATCACCTTTTTCTTAAGTAAATACTGTAGTGAGTTCTTTCTGCTCAATAAAACGTCAGAAAGAAGTAGAAATAGCATTAATAAATTCAAATGCAACCCCCCCCCCCCCAATCCAGACACAGATTATTGAACATCCTTTATATGTAATTTAACAGATGCTCAATCTATATCTGACATTTATTTACTGATAATTTATGCATTTGTAAATCACAACTAATAAGGAGCTCTGACAATGCAATACAAATACATAGTCCGCGTTTCTTTTACATTTAAGTTTACTCTGGGTTTAAAGAAGCTTCCATACTTTAATTTAGTACCGCCACACACACAGAGACATGTTCTGTGTTGTTTTCAGAACATGTTCATGTTCCCTTTAAACAGGTTTCCCACAGAGTAATTAAAAACAAAAAACTGATGAAAACACCACTCTGTTGCAAGCATGCATAGATGACGAATATTGTGTGGTGATACCTCCAGAGCCAGTATCACAGGCGGCTGGATGGTTGGACGTTTCTGCAGATGCTCGCCAACAGTTTGGGCGATTACAACATTCTGTGGGTGGAGTTTGTGTCGAGAGCAGTCGCCACCATCTCCTTGATGGTTAACATAAGGGACCGAAAATGAGCCACAGCCTGTGTCTGCGTAGATCCGTGGTTTTGTAAGAGTGCTAATTGTAACTGCGTCACAGATGTAAGCTCTCGCCACTTGACAGAGATTCTCAATATGCTAACATGAATGCATACAAGACATGACTAAAGTGATTGACAGGCGGAATAAAAACACGGACAGATGTTGACGCTCATGTGACATACCTCAGCAGATGTTGTCTCATGTATGACATCCCTTTTTACATCAGGAAGAACAGATTGACCAAAAATATATAATGAAAGCAACAGCCAAGCGATGAGACAGATGTAGAGCGGCTCCCTTGCTTTAATTAACTGTGCTTCACTCTACAGTTTCTTTTCATTTAAAAACTTGGTCAGGTGTCTAAAACTTATTGGTGTTATGTCTAAAAATGACACATTTCCTGTAACGCATAATGAGAACATAGAATGTCTTGTGCATTTTCAGGAAAACTTAAAAAAAAAAAAAAAGATCTGAAGTATTTTAGCACAAAGCTTGATTCTGTAACTATCTGCAGCATCATCATTAGACTCTCCAACTCTTGCCGGAATTAATTAAAGGCTTTTTTTAATGAGTAACAATCTATTGTTGGGTAGAATCTGAGTCGATGTTTAACAAAGTGAAGCAGTCTGATCTGAAAGCTGTACAAAGTGTGTGTGGGTATGATGGTCTGGTTGTATTTGTAAGTACTTGATAGTGAGTACATTTAAAACATATGTTGTCAGTCTCAGTTACTTCATATAGGTGATTTGTCTAGATGGTGTTTAGGTTTAGTGTTGACGTTAAAGAGGTACTGATTGAGGACCCTCATTAAGAATAGAGAGTATTGACTACATTATTTCAAAATGTTTGCAATCAAATCCATGCTGTAGCTTTTTAAGTCAATATATTCCACATATGAACTGGTTTGTCCAGAGAATGTTTTAATTTTCTTGACAAATCTACAACTGAAAAAAACATCATGAGTTCAAATATCAACCTTTTGTAAATGATGTATACTGAAAAATAACTTGTGCTTTAGATTTAGAGCCCACTTCAGAGAGAGAGGGAGAGAGAGAGATCCAGCTAATCAAATAAATAAATTGAGACAGCTAAAACCAAATAACCATTATTTTTGATAAAGCGGTGTTCTCTGGTCTTGAGCCGATGAAGTTTAAATCCATGGGCAGTGATTCTGTTGCTAACTGTTTAAAAAAATAATAATAATAATTGAAGATGGAGCACCTTTAGAAGCACAGAGTAAGAATACAGGCCATTATGGGCATTGATGAAGACCAGGTCCTGTCCTCTATGATCCTATAGTCAACACTAATTAAATGTTTCAAATACTGAGTCACAAAAATGTATGATAAGCAACTGGAAAGCGAAAAGAAAAGAAGACGAAAATCTCTCTACTTTGTTTTCAGAGAAAATCAATTGCTTTGACAAGAAATTGTCTGTAGTTGTGTAAATGTATATCAAACAGGGTCAAAATGCTCACATATTACATCTACGCAAACAGGATGTGTCTGCTTGATACGCTGCTGCTGTTTCTCTGTGCTAAACAGGCCCTGACAATTGCTTCCATGCTGCTTGCACCTGTTTGGGTAATATTGTAATTAAAGCGGGGACATTGGGAATTTTCCTCAGGGTCTTGGCAAGTTAAACCACTCTCAGGTGTGTGCTGCTATTCTGCTACTCATCGAGGCTTGGCATTTACAAACACAGAAGTTTAGATATTTCAGAGCAATAATTAGTAAAATTGTAATAGTGAACTTTGCAGACAATGTTTTTTTGAATGATGCTTGAAATTTAAAATGCAATCAATATATTTAGACACTGACTTGCACACTTTTGAATAGTATGTGCTGTGGCTTATTTATTCCATTCATGCTGTTATTGTGGCTGTACGTTAAACATGGCGACTTATCTAGGGTGTACCCCCATCTGATACCCCCCCAGTAATTGTCTCGTGTTCAAGAAAACGAATGGAAAAAACAATTTGTATTTATTTTTATTTTTTGCTCTCTCCTCATCACCTTTGAATGTGTGATATTGCGTGATGGTTGCTGGAGGAACCTGTGACTCACATTGGCAATACAAACTGATAATTAGCCCTTTTGGGTCCGACAGCTAACACCTTTTCACACACCTCCCTTAATGAGAATCCTACAAAGACAAGTGCGAGTGGAATAAGAGTTCATTGTTGCACAGCAATCACGGTTGTTTGAAAGAATCTACAGTAAATGCATCCGTGATGCATGTTCACACCATTAATATGCACTACTGTTTTCCTCCTGCGGGCTACTCTTTCATATCCATTCCATTCTGCTGTTACCTAAAGCCACTCTAGCGGATTGTTAAAGCAGAAAAAGGGATAGAGTGAGTCACTGTGAGTCTTAATTAACCTGCTTCTTTGTTAAGCAGGCCCCACATTTTGTCAACTTTAGGCATTTCCTTTGAGCTGGGATTAGCCCAATTTATCCCAATACTGCTGTTTGAACTCAGAAGAGGTATATTACAGACAGGGCCAGAGGCGAAATTTGCACTTGTTCTACAAGACTGTGACACATTATTTTCCTCTTGCCTGCACTCAAGACCAGCGAAACTGGAAAATCATCGAAATTGTGCCATCTGCATTTCAGTGAAATAGCTGGAAAATCAAGGAGTGCAGGAGGACTCATTTTGCATATCCTCTCCCATCTTGGTTTCCAATCTTCCTCCCAGTGCTTTTAAATCAGAAATGCCACACATAAATGCACACACACACACACACACACAGATGCACACAAGGCTCTTTGTGCACTTCAAACAGTATTTGCCCCGGTTGATGACGCAATAAAGGAAGACTGGAAAAGAAGCTGAAAAGTCTTGTCGATCATGAATTAATTCATCCTGCAAGCACTGCAGGTTGTTCTTACAGTTTATAGCATAAATGCATAATTCAGTACATTGCTATATACAATGTGATCTATATTGTTCAGTGATCAATACACCCTTCACTTCACATGCTATTGTTTCTAAATGTTAGCTCATAGTGCACTTTGACTGTTGTTTTCTCAACTTTATTAAATAGAGACCGATGATTTAAGGTTGTGGTAGTTTGTCTCGTACTCATTGCAGTTCTTCTAATTGGAAGATACTATCTATGACATTGGTTCTACTGTTCTGTACTGTATTGTTATGCCATAGTCCTAGTATATTATCATGCACTATACTGTCTTATATAAATGATAATGAATCATCTTCCTGTTTTTTTGCTTCTACAAAGCAATTTGACCGTTTCCTTACGTATCACAGCAGCATTTAACCATTTCAAGTGACCCCAAATTATGTATTTTATGCACTTTTATAATGAAGTATCTGCATACCCTACTGTATCATTTTAAACACCAACTAAAAAAAGATTATATTGTTTGGCTTGGCATTTTAAACAATGGCTTTTCTTTTTTGGCAATGTTCCTGGTAGAGGAGTAGAGAAGCTAGTAATGAGAGCATGGTACCGAAATTCAGACTTGATTTAACCGAGTCAGCAAAGACATGGTCAGATTCTTAGGAACCAGCATTCTTGCACTGTCGGAAAAAAGAGTACACAATGTTGTGCTTATTCCATCTTTGATTGCATAGCTTGGGTCTGCAAGGCGCATAGATTGGCCGGCTTGTAACTGCCACTATTCAGGTAACTGCCACAGAAAGTTAGACTCAAACGCAGACGTCAATGCACAGGAGGGCGGTTAAAAGGCACCTTCCTAGTGCTCAGCAGCTGAAACGGCAAACCCACAGGACACAAACGGCTGGAAATCAGAAACAAGGCAAACATTTAATGAGAGAAATGCTGGGGCTGGAAGGAAATGCAACCTGACAGTGAGAAACCCTCTACAAACACTGGGACGAACATGATGAGGGGGCATCGCAGTAGAAAGTTGATCGGGTCAGGCAGTCTACAGTGGAGTGAAACTGTGGGCAGGGAGGCACTGACAGAAAGAGGAACAACTCTGAATACTCAGAGACACGAGGGAGACAGTCTGAGACTGTGTCTGAATGTGAACCAGAGAGAGGGAGGGGAGGATGCAGGAAGCATAGTGTCTTGCTGGGTGAAATGGAGTGTGTGTGTGTTAGTGTAGCTGAGCTGCAGTCTTGCATTCCAAATAAGGAATAAGCAATAAAAGTGTTTGTTAATAATAATAAGAAAAAAACACATTGGGGAACTGAAACAATATGTCTGTTCAAACGGTTCCTAGTGAGGGGTTTGGCTACAGTTCATATAAAAGTAGAATATAAAGGAGAAAAATACCGTGTACTTGACTGGAATATATTTGGAAAAGTGTATATTCAAAGAAAAATCTGTAGAGCAATAGATAATTAAAGGTTTGTTTAGATTTGACAACAAGCAAAGTGCTGTGTGTCATCCATGAGTTGAAACAGGGCACTCTGCACATGTTCCAGCTATACGTGGAACTAAATCCAAAGTGCATCCACAATATCAGGATGGCCTGCACTCGGAATGCAGCAGTGATTAATTGACTTGTGTGTGTCCCGCATGACACAATGTGTGATGAGCAACAAGTCCATTGTGCAAACAGGCAAATCAACACACTGTACACAATGTACAATGTCAACTTGCACTGCTTTGTACAGATGTGTTTTTTGCCTCATCTGATAACGTTGTGGAAAATTGGTCATTTTGCAAAGTTGCTGGGCTTCCAGTTCCATTTTGTTGATGCTGCTTTCACGCGGATGACGGTTTCTTTCATTAGAAAAATGGAAGCCAAATGCTTCATCGCTTTTATTATTTTCTGCTGAAGCATTGCCTTTAAATACTGTGTGTTCTAATTAAATTTGTGTCGGATGGCTGAACACAAACACTGAAATGGCAACTTTCTCTCGGGATAATAATTAAGGGACTGGCAGGGAATTATTTGCTAATTCTTTTTAAAGTTCCAGTGAAAACAACATTTATATTGTCGCTGATACTTCAACATACTTCACTGCATTGAAGCAACTTGCTGTATAATTGCATATTTTTAATCCCTTGTTTTATAGTAAAATCATGCCAATTATGTTCATGTCACATTTGCAGGCTGGAAACTATATATATATATATATATATATATATATATGTTATGGATGGAGGTAGCCGTTGACGTCCATTGCTCCTGACGAGCCCTTCATTGAGAGCACCTGCCTTCATTTTCACCCACCTGTTCTCCTTAGCCCGGCCTGCTCTCTGTTAGTTTCCCCTGAAAACAAGTGACTGCAGTTCTGTTTGAGCCCATTATTTAAGCTTGCCTACCTTTTTTGGTTGAATTAGTGAGTGGCTGTGGGATTTCTAATCTCCTCTCCACCTATTAGAGAGCCCCGGAGTCTTTTTTTTCTTATTTTGTTAAAGTGACTTTTTATCATTATTATGATACACATAATGCACACATTGATCAGAGACATGCACGTCCACTTCGTCATCTTATAATTGTAGTTTATTTTAATTAGATTTACTGGTTCAGTCAATTCTAAAACTTTCTGAAAAATACTTTCCTGACTTTGATTTAATATGTCAGGCCTTAAAACATGCCTTATCAGTACCATATATCTGATTCAGTTTATCTTGCTTCACGTTAACACTGAAGGCTTTGTGCCCTGCTGCCTGTTGCCTCAAAGTAAGAAGGTCCTTGGTTTGATTCCACCTGCAGCCTTTCTGTGCAAAGTCTCCTTGTTCTCCATGTATGAGTAGGTTCTCTTTGGGTCCTCCAGCTTCCTATCGCCTCCAAAACACATGCAACTTTGGTGAATTGGCCACTCTAAATTGAACATAGATGTGAATGTGTGCACAAATGGGTGTTTGTCTCGCAATGTCCATCCCATCACTGTAAATGAGATCTGTCCCCACCCCAATGTTAGCTGGGATTACCCCCCTTTGCAGGCCTGCACAGGATAAGCAGTAACATATAATGGATGGCTGGAATAGTGCTTAAAATCCCCCCCCCCCCCCCCTCCCAAAAAAAAGCTCCACCCTTCATGTCTCCTTTGGTGTGTCTGCTCATTGCTATTAAAAACTGCACTCGGGTGGTGGAGAATGAGGCCAAAAATATTCACATAACATCCCCAGACTTCCTTTGAAGTATCTTAGCAGGGTTGAGGGGGTATGTGTTACCTTGAGTTACAGTAGATAGAGATGGATGTCAGCTGTGGGATCTGGCTCTGCACAGTATAAAGGATGGCACAGCTCAATAATCAAGGCTATGCAGAAATGCAGGGTCTTCAGACCTGCCTGCTATTCTCAGCACATTTACAATTTCTTGGCATCCTCTGTGCGCACACACACACCCTGATATTGCCTCGTTTCAAGTTTACGTCGATGCAACTCAGCTGTCAAAACTTTGAGGCACAGAGTTTGAAATTAAATCTGTTTTGGTTTAAATTCCTGTGACTTAACAAGTTCAATCCTATTTGATATAAGTGGTTCTCATTAGTATGCAGATTTTACAACGGCAAACCAATGGAAATGCCAGATGGGTGGGATCCAGGTTGTTGAGGAGAGAAGATTAAAATTTGACTGAAGTCAAAGTCAGAATTCAAGGATCATGACGTGAAGTTGGACACGCCTGGTTTACATATTCAGCGCTTGAAGTGAACATCTGACAGGGGGCGAGAGGCACTTATCATGGGGCTTAAGTAGAAGTGTGCATGGGCTTCGACTAAAATAAATCATCAAAGTAATCCATAAATTAGATATATTTAAATGCTGCCATCACATGGCCTTAATTTTGGATTGACTATATATTCTGTACATTTTATGTTTTTTTTTTTTAAAGTTTTGATTTAATGCAGTCATTTTTACATCACCCACCACCTCTTGAAATCTTTATTTATTTATTTTATTGGTAGTGGTGTCTGTTCTGGAGGTCTGTCGTCCATTATTCTTAATGCGCATTTTGTCTTATTTTACTGATATAAAGAATAAAGATTTAAAAATATTTGTTCTTACTTTGGTGAGCATGGACTACAATCAATATCAAGTAATTATTAAATGCTCTAGTTCGTCGGGGAGGAATAGATTCGAAGCCCTCCCATTGATTTAGCTTCTAACTAGAGTGAATACCAACATGGTTGGGGCCTGAAAGACAGCAGAGAGGCAAATCTTTTCAATTAACAGGCCTGCCGTAATGAGAGAGAGATTGTTTGCGCTAGGACATAAGGATTTATTTAAATTTCCTCTCACACTTGGATTGAGTGAGTTGGCCCTCTGAAATGGCGTGGGTGGACCTCGTGCTACATCCACTCTCCGTTGTTTTGTTGAAAACACAGTTTAGAATAAGTGCTTCTGAATAAAGCTGGCATTTCGGCTGAGTTTGGGTGTGTTAAAAGTTTCATCCAGTCCATTAAAGCTAAACCTGGAGATCAATCGCCATTCCTGAGCCCTTCGGAACATGGCCAGTTAATCCTACTTCTCCCTTTTTCTTTTGGCTCGTCCTGTCAGGGGTCGCCATAGCAAACCAACCTTCTCCTACTTTATCCTGTCCTTTGCATCGTCCTCCCCAACCGCTCTCATGTCCTCCCTCACTACGTCCATGCATCTTCTCCTGGGTCGACCTCTAGCCCTGTTCCCTGGCAGTTCCATCTTTAACATCCTTCCACCGATATAGTCCCTATCTCTCCTCTGGACATGTCCAAACCATCAAAGTCTGGCCTCTCTGTCCTCTAAAACCTCTAACCTTCACTGTCCCTCTTTCAACCATTAATCAAAAAGCTTATAGCTCTCAAATGCAATCAACCATGCTTTCCCATCCCATTAACCCACATCATTTTTCTTTGAGTAATTTCTTTTCATGTTACTTCTCAGTCATCATCAAACGTTAGACCGCACAACGTTCTCCTGTTCAGGATGTCTTGTGGTTCAGATAAAACATATTAGAACGATGCAACAAAAGATGTTTCTGTTGCATACTGAAGCTGCATTCTGCCCAGCGATCACTGGACACACATTGTCCAGTGGAAACAAAAGCCAATGTCCATTTTACTACTTTGCTTTCAAAAATACTTTGTCGAACATCACTACCTTTCTTTTTTTCTTTATCCTTTGTCACAGTATCTCCTAAATTAACCAGCATTAAATTAAATAGTTCTAAAGCTAGGACTCACAGCATTCTGGTATCCATATAAGGTTCCAAGAATAGATACTCTAGAAGATATTGATTTTATTACCTTCCTAGAACATCGTAATGTTTAACAGTCAACAGCTATTTACTGTTTCATGCATGTCAGCTCAGTGGAGTACTTATGCATAATTTAAAATAATTAAATAATTTAACAGCATATTGATTGGAAAGCAAGGGTTTGTGACAAGTCATCCTGATAAATTACAATTAAAACTGAATTTTGGAGTGGTGTCACCAAAACTGCTAGCCACAAGCCAAGAAAAATGCCCGGTAATGCTGACTTGGTCTTTCCTGCACAGGGAAAATAATTAAGTTGATCCTTCTTATCTGTATGTATATTAAAACTGATGATCACTCCCTATCGATCGAGTCTGACGAAACAGCTGATGAAAAGCCGGTCGTTCAAAACGATCTGCTGTCATATTTATTCAGTCTCAAATGCTTCCTGACCATGTGCAAAGTGGCAGATGGTCAAATTCTGTCTTCTGTTTAAATAAAATAAAATAAAATAAATTGGATAACTCCTTTAGGTAAAGCAGTGTGGAGGCTCAATTCTCTGATGGAATTGCCTTTAGCTTAGATATTATATCACCACACTTCCCAGCCTCCTTACCTTCTGCCAGGCAGATTAGTGCTTTTATCAATAAGCAGCTTAGCGCCAAAGTGTCCCTCAATAATATGCCATTGCATTTTTTTCTCCCTGATACTTTAACTCCTGGGCTTCTCTTCTCATGTGTTTTGCTGTTACATATTCCCAGAACCTCATATTTCCCTGTTGTCACCCCCGCACAGTTCGAGACTTTCTTTAACTTTTAGTATTTACCTTTTGACTTAGAGAAACTGTGATACATTATGTATTCGTCTCTTCGGGTCACATTAGGAACCGAGACAGGGCCCTGGAGGACCAAAGAGAAGCACCCTCATCAGACATACTACCCCATTATAGAAGCCTGCAATGCACCATAAAACCCATTAGGGTCCATTAGGGATGTGCTCTGGCCCTGAGACACCTTTAAGGAGAGCAACCACAAAGGTGCACAGTTACAGATGATGTGAGACTTATTTGATTTGTTTTTGAAGCACTTAGGATATTTGTTCATAGCCATGTGTCACACATCATTGCATTTTGAGATGTGGTTAAAGCGTAGCCTCAGAATGTTAGGCGCAAGGGCCATGCATATCAATGGGTTTTAACTAACCCCAACATTTATCAATATTACTATTTAGCAATGATATATATTTTAAATAAACCTACTTGTAATAGAAATGAGGCAGCATGGTGGTGCAGTGGATACTGCTGTTGTCTCACAGTAAGAAGATCCTTGGTTCAATTCCATGTGGGGGCTTTTCTGTGTGGAGTTTGCATGTTCTACTCATATCTGCCTGTGTTCATTCTGGGTTCTCCCTCCCACCAAGAAGAAACATGCAACATAGGTGAAATGGCCACTTCAAATTGACCGTGGGTGTGACTGTGAGCATGTGGGTGTTTGTTTTTATCTGAGGGCCACATAGAAAGACAAAGATGGCAGGGTGTACCCGGCCTCCGCCCATAGTCAGCTGGGAGAGGCTGCAGTAAAAACCCGCCACCTGGATCTGGATAACAGCTGAAGACGAAACGATTACTGATTGTCTCACCTTCAAGTAAATGAATGAAGTAAAACAAATCCCAGAGGAGATTTTAGGTGAATTTTGCAGCGCAGTCTTCAGCAAATGGCAGTTCTTTCACCCTCTTTTGATTTGTAAAGTTGCATACAGCTGAGAGGTTTCAGCATACTGTCTCTCTCATGATCAGAGCGCCACTTATTACATTTGATGAGCATGACCCAAATCTTCCAGTGGTTGATGCATTTTTTCTTTTTTTTTTTACTGACAGAGTTTATTCCAAATCCAAGATCAAGTCAAAGGTGAATCCTTTACTTGGCAGTAAAGCACGATTTCTGGTGCTTGTGGTAAAAGAAAAAGTTTAAAGTTTAGCCAACACAGTTCTGAAGTGCTGCCTAATGAATGGTTTCTGATACGGTAGCTTCCAGGGAGCATTTATTTTTTGTGAAAAGTTATGATTAATTTTATGTCTTCCATTCTTTTTCTTTTGGCTTACTTAACTATGGGAAGTAGAGAGCTGCAACTTTATTCTTTCTTTCATCTACCGCTTCACTCCGAAGGACATATTTGATTTCCATCTTCTCTGTGTTGCCATATATTTTTATATTCAAAGTGTTCCACGCATTATACACATTGGCTGAGGATGGCACATGGTGTGTACATAAAGCACTTCTGTGGCTGTGTTCTTTTTCTGTATGGCTGCAGCTCTGAATAGTGTTCTATATTTATATTGGCACATTAGGCTCCATATCAGAGATCACCAAATAGGTAAACTAAGCTGAAACTTACACCTGTAACATCGCTGTTGTAACATCAACCTTAAGTGTTCATTTGTACAAAGGTGACTTTCACATTACACATTGTTCTGCTGTCCTCTCTCATTGTTTGCTATCTTTTATCACTTCCTCCTTTTCAGATCCATTGTGTCTCTTAACTGCTTTGCTGTCAGATAATGTAAATTGGGACCTTTCAAGTGCATGAATATTTCACTTCACACACGCACGCACACACAGAAAAATAACTATGTAAATTTAAATGATGATGAATTTGCAACAATTTCAAGCATTAACTTGGGATGTGCATCATGTAACATTTGGATAAGAGCTTACAGATGAGTCAAGTGGGTTTGCCATGGAAATCAAAGTAAGAACAGCTTCAAGAAAATGTTTTACTTTTGAGGTTCATCTTCATAAGGCCATGAAAGTTGGCATGGCTTACATTTTAGTTATCAATTTAAGACGATAGTTAAAGTGAGGTGGCCATGCCATTTATATTTCTCATTAGAAAATCTCATCACTCTTTTGCTTTTTTAAGCAAAGTGAGGGAAGATGGGGAAGAAAGGAAGATTGCTAGGTTGAAACGATCTCATTAATTTTGATGTGCTCAACATTTCAAATGTCAATCAAAAGGCTACATCAAAATTATTTTAAAAAACGTTTACTTCGTTAGTGGAACAACACATTTCTTCTAACATTTGAGACATGGAGAGAGAATAACGACTATTATTAAATTTTGATTAAACTGAAATGTTTAGACATATGCAGCACTGATGGCAACTACTGAGCAATTAGACTCAGTTCATTCTCCATTTAGATATAACTGTCAGCAATTCTCATCTCCTTGAATAAGTTACTGCTTTTGGAAAGAGCTAGCTCTGATCGTGCAGACACATCTCAAATGTCCACCTATTTTACAATGGCATATTGTCTATATTCCAAGAGTTGAATGACAACGCTGTCGTATCTGTATGTTGAGAAGGGGAAGCTCTGCAGTGCGTTCAAGCTTAGCATCGCAGACAGCTGTAAAGACCGTCTCCTTGCATGTCTTCAAGACATGTATAAAAAAGAATTGTCATATAAGGTGTGAAAAAAGAAATATCCGCAAATACTATGATTGCAAATATCATTTTTTCGTGTCCTGAATTTAGTGTTAACTTAGGCTCCTCCTCAGTGAACATGTTAATTTTTTATATATTTTCATTTGGCCTTAATCGTTTGAATTTAACTATAAAGTAGGTGGAAATGTGTGAGGCAAGTCAAGCTGTATTTTTCTGTTAGTCCTGCATGAGTGGTGGTCTGCTTCTGGGCGCCTGAAGGGGCAACAGTTTTTTCACACCTGTGGCTGCAGGACAACATCTTGCAAGGCTTAGGGTGATAAGGCCCCACCTGGCTTGTAGGCTTTAGGCAGCCTGCTCCTCTCTGTGTGAGTATCTCTATCTATCCATCCATTTATAACTGCTTATCCTGTGCTGCGGTGTGTGTGTGTGTGCGTGCATGTGTGTATGCGCGTGTGTCAGGGGTATATCTAAGCTAGAATTAAGCAGTAGGTGGAGTACATACTGGACAAGACACCAATTCATGAAAGGGACTGCTTGTATTATATGTAAAAAATAAAAACAATAATACAACCTTTAACATTCTCACCTTCAATTCTCTTCCTGCACATATAATATCTATAAAACTTTGGGATATGGTCCTAAATTCCATTTTATTACATAAAGTACAATATTTGTGCCCCTCTGATTTGCTTGAATGTCTCTTTTTCTTACTGAAGCATAAAAAAAGTCTCGATTTCAGATTTGGTGCATTATACCTTTATATTAAACAGGAAGTGTCTACAGATATGATGCACATCCACAGTCCATAATTTCTCAAGAAATTACACATTTACATCTGATACTTATGGTGTACATATACAGTAAATGATAATTGACTAAAATCTCAATTTGCCCCAGCGCCTATCCTGCGTTTCCACAGAATAATGCGACTCATTTTTTTGTTGTTGTCATTTCCCATTGTCAGATTTTGTGCATGCCGCTTGGTACTTGCATGCGTCTCACTTTCCAAGCAAGCTGATCTGATAGTAAATGTTGGTGCGAAAGCACTGCGAACAACTGATACGTCTGAGAATCGTCTCCAGAATCATCACTTATTCGACAGGCAGCAACCAGCGTCGCCTCCTCATCTGCAAGGTTCCCCAAGCTCCTTTCTCTTTCAGTAATGTTTTGTGCCAGCCTTTCCGGGGAACAACCTTTGTCTCCTTCCTGTGACAAACACATCCCTTCGATGCCCTCTGTTATTTTTGTGCTTGTGTCATATAGAAGATGTATTGACAGAAGTTTCATGCGCCATCAGTGTGGGGGATTAGTTAAGAATGGAAAACAATGTGAGGAAAAGTAACCGGCAGCAAAGTGAGGCAAATCAAATAGAATGCAGCTCTGATGTGAATGAGGATGTAACCTTCGCTCTCACATTATTGATCAAACATAGAATACAATTAGATTTATTTCCACACCTGACTCCCAATATTGTTCCTTTACATATGAGTGTCATAATGGATATGAACTGTTTAGGGTAGCCATTTGTTGGATGTGGCTACAGCCATTTAGTATTTTCAAGATTGCTAAAAGGATACATGATGAAGTGTTGTTTAGACGGAAAATGAGAGGCAAAATTGTGTTGAATGAATAAATCATCTGTTACACAGGAGATATTAATGCAGCAACATGAATGAATCGTGAAAATAAATCATAGTAGCAAATTGAGGAAGGAAAGGAATAAATAATCCCAATTTTGGAAAGGAAAACTAGTGAGATGGAAAAAAAGACTGCTTGGTATGCATGTGGAAATGTTCCTGATCACTCTTATTGTGTTGAAATGGCCAATCCTCATCAGATATCTGCACGAGCAGCAGAATCATCTCAGAGTAATTGCAGACCCGTCTACCTACACACACACACACACACACAAGACAATTTGGGGTGATTACACCTGGTGAAGGATGCGTAGACACATTATCCACCCAAGAGTGAACGTGCAATAAGACTGCCATCCACGCTGCGTCTGATGAGTCAAAGAGGTGGGTTTTTTTTTATAAACCTCCAATTGACACTTTCTTTTTTTAGAATTACTGCAGTAACCATTAGATGGATCAGGTTGGGATAGACACAGAGCCAAAAAAAAGAAGTTTGTTGAATGATGCATCCAGTGGTGCTAGATCAGCATGTTACCTCCTCTTCATTAGAGTGCATACATAGAGAATAGGGACCAGTGTCAAACTGAAGCACAAGCAGCTCTTCTGCACGCCTGCGACATTCAGTATAAATTAAATGTTCGTCTTCAATTTACAGTGTGAGCTTTGGAAAAAGCTACACTTGCACGAGCGCACCACATTACACGTTAATTTAGCTTTCGGAAGTGAATGCTAATCTCATTCAAACACGCCTTTAGGATAGATGGTTTTACTCCAGGCTATAGGTTGCCGCTGTTACTGGGACATGCATTCGATTAAGCTCAGTGAGCATGCCCATGCAGGCAGACAAAACTGTGTTTGCGCAGAGTGCACTGTAGCATGAGTATCCTCCTCATTTCCAGTGATTGGAGAGAGGGCAGGTGTTGGCAGAGGTTGGAGGATAGATGGTGATGGGTGGCTGGCTTGAGAAACGGAAGGATTTGGGTGGGTGGGGCTGGGTTGTGGGCCAGATCTCGTCCTTGCAGTTATGAAGGAGAAACAAACCGATCTGACAGTGACAAATGAGCCATCTCTTCTTCCCCAACTGCCAGTTTTACTCCTCTCAAGCTTCTTTCCAAACCTCTCTTTCCCCACCATTTTATTTTGGAGTGCCCCGAACCTCATATTCATTTTCACCTCTGTGCTCTTTCTCAGCTTTACTTTCTTGTCCTACTTTATCTTTCATTACTTTACTCTGTTCTTCCTCCCTGTGATGCTTTTAAATGTATCTTGCTTCCACTGACATGTTTCCCTCTTCTTCTTCTTCTTTTTTTATTTGCTCTGACTAGCGTTGGAGGTCATTGCATCTGAAGAGGTCCTGCTCCACTCTATTATGTGGCAATTTGACTGAATTATTTTGTCCATTTAATAGATAGACTGAATTTAGCATACAATAATTACCACCTTTGCTTCTGTGTCATGGCATTGATGCAACTAACACGGCATTTAAATACTATAAATTGCCTTCCATAGCAGGAATTGTATTGCTTTTGAGTGGAATCACCATAGCTGGGTGTCATTAAGCAAAAGACACTGAAATAGCACTGAGGATGAAGGCATAGCTCAGAAGTGATTATTGTTGAGCTTTAATGGCTGTCTTGCTCCTATAATAGACCTTCTGGGGTGTTGAAATGAGATGCCAAGCAGAGAAGACAATTAATTGCTTGGGTTCTGCTTTATCCCCCCCCCCAATCCCCTTGTGTATTAGACAGAAACATGATAAGATAAAGGCTAACCTCCACACTTACGCCTTTTGGGGAACCATCTAAGTATTTTGTATTTGTTGTGGTGCATTGTGGGATTTCAGTTGCATTGTGTTGGCATTTAATATACAGTGGGATCCTTCTAATGCTCTGCAGGTGCACCTTGAAATCAACAAGAAGTATAGGAATGCAACACTTAACATAGAACGGTTATCAGAGAGACTTAATGGAAGGATTTTGTGTTTTTGTACAACACACAAATCAGTAGTTAATAATGACAGGGTATTGTGTTTTTGTATTTTGTCATTAATGTTAGATGTAGCACGACTTCACCGAGAAACGTTCCCAGTCTGTGAACCCTCACTGACAATGGCAATAAACCACTTCTGATTCTGATTCTGATTCTGATTCTATTAATATACCTATAATGAAATCGGAAACACAGCACCCTGATTGGGTCGATCTGTGTAAAAGTTGGTATTTATCATTTCTTCAGCTTTTGCAAAAGTTCACTCAGTGGTTTTAACGTGTGATGCTTAAAGGAAGGAAGGAAGGACGACTTTAATGCTTCCCTTGAGCAAATGAGTGCAGTTTTTTAAATAATGCTAAAACCCATGCATTAATCCTTCAAGTTTTTAATCCGTATCAAGGCATCAAGTCTCCCAAAACTATAAGAAGCACAACTATCAATTGAAAGTTTCTCTTCTCTGAAAGCTCCACAGCCGCTCCATCCATGACCGAAGCTGGTGCCACTACAATACTGACGCTGTGTTTCAGCTGAGACACATTTTCATCATGATTTACAGCCGTGAGTTGCCATAAATGTTATGGCTGTATATGCAGCTAAATATTGGCGTAAACATATTCTGCCGGGGAAAAAAAGCTGCAGTGCACACACTTGCTTATAAGCATTAAAAATGCATTGGTGTTCTAAATCATTCTAATGCAAATTCTGAGTCTGTTAAGCAGCAGCGCACTACACACATTAGATGAGTGCAAATCCATCAGGCAGTGCTAAAGAAAGAATACAGTGTACTGACTGTAATTGGAATAACAAATAGTAGGCTATATTATTCAACATATGGTCAATATCACAGATTGGAAGCTGAGAGAATAAAGCAAAATGTGCATGTTTGCGGCACCATTTCCTTTGGGCAGGCACAATATACGATGCCATTAAAAGAGCTGCTGGCCACGGTTAATGGAAAATATGAAGAATAATACAACTTGAAATACATGCTGTCAGTCACCGAGAGGAGAAAGTTTAATGGCGAACAAAGCAGCAGGTAAAAGTTCAACATTTTGTAACAATGATTTGTAGAAATGATTCCCATTTCTTCCTCCTTTTTCCTAAGTATCCGTGCAAACAAAGCACTTCCACTGAGGACTAAAGCTTTGCAGTGTGGAATTTCTCACTCTCAACATAATGACTCGCCGAGGTTGCGACAGCTCATACAAGGACGGATTGTTTCTGGTTTGCAGTCACATGAAATGTCGTCTGGAATTTGACAAGATGTGAAGAAGAAGAAATCCCCTTTGAGAGCTTCACTGCACAGCACATTTCCTCACATTGTTCTTCTGCTTATGATCAAGCCCTTTCGGGTGACCCATGTCATTGTGCGATAAAACTAATTATTTGCCACAAGAATTATTACTGGCTCTGCTGTCTCTAGGTCAGAGTATCTGGCAGTCTGCTTATACTATTAAACTGATTATATTGCGTCACTGGGCAAGTATTTGCACATTTTTACAACAGGGTTGATATCACATTGCCAAGCAGATTCCATTAGTGGTTTTTATCAGCACTTCATTGTAATTCTCCTCTGAGGTGGAAACAAGACTATTATGATGACATGTATGACACGAAGCAAATGGGGGTCATTTCAAACATTTGTTTTAACCTGTAAAGATGTAAAACGTGTCCACATGTGAGCATTTAATTGGAGCTTTTCAAATGTACAGGTATTTTTTAGTGCTCCCTCAATGCACTCCAAATAATAAAATAAATAAAAACAAAAGTGCAAAAGAAAGATAAGAACCTCCAAAGTTTCCTGATTACATAGTAATAAGTTATATTAAATAAAAATAGTAGCTTATACTCTTCCATTTCTAACTTTATTCTTTTTGTTACTGCTGGTTAGCTACACTTACTCAGTCTAATTAGCTGTGGTAGTGGCAAGATTGGTGGAACATTCCTTTTTTCCCTTTTTGAAGTCGCATTTGAACTTTACATTCGCACATGGAAAATTATCCAGTTCAGATAATACTCTCTCTCTTTTTTTTTTTTTTCTATGGCATATTAATTTGGACCATTCCTTTAGTTCTTAGGTGAAAGATCTAAAGAAGTCAGTGTTCAAACCATGTCTTCTAATGTTTTTTAAGCCAGTACACAGCAGAAGTTTGGTAACAAAAACAAGCCAGACAAGATATAAGTGTGGGATTCCAGCTGTTGAGAGGTTCGGTGGCACAGCTGGAGTGGGTTTGCATCTAAGGTTCCTTTTGGCCCAGCAAATTGATATTTCCACGGTTGCACAGTTTGAGCTGGAGGGTATCCTATAGTAGGACAATTGTCCATCTTCCACTTGATTTCAAGCAGTGAGCATTCACTGCAGCTGCAGTCACCATTGCAAATGGAAAGATATATTCCCGGCAATTTGCCTCACATATTGTAAAATTGAGAGCTTTCTCAAATTCTAGTTCTGAATTTGTATTCTATCAGCGTGCGTGTGTGTGTGTGTGTGTCCCAAATTTGCATGATAAGCACAAACTTAGTGCTTTTAACTTCAGCTCTCCAGCGTCGTATTCAGAGTAATTAGGCTCCCTATTTCCCTAAAAATCATTTTAAATGACGATGCACTCATGCAAGATAATTGTGTAATAAAACAGCTAAATCTTTTTTGCTTCTTCCTGTTTTGTTTTTACAATGGCCTTCAAATGAAGTGCCATAACTAAGGTGAATTGAGCAGTACAGGGTTGACTTGCCAATTAACGCTGAAGTCGTCACTTTGTCTTGTCGTATTTAAATAAATCTCTTGTTGCTCTCAGTCAGGAAACAGATTTTGATGACTGACACCTTTGCCAGACATGTTTTACTGTCCAGTGTTACAGTTAATAAACTATCTTTAACCTCTCGAGACCAAATATGCACTTGCCTGTATATTTTCTTAATTGACTAATGTCCAGTAAATGATGCTTCATTGAACAAGCACTCTGTCTTTCTCACAGATACTCCAAAGCCATAGCTCAGAGGGAGGGCCAAGTCTCAATTTAATTAACTATCCCATTAATCAAAAGGGAAAAAAACTTGCAATAGCTCTAAAATGCTACCCCCCCCCCCCACACACACACACACACATTTTTCTTTTTTTTAATCAGGGGTTTCATCAGCATGCAGAACTAGAAGTAAAGGATAGTGGACCTGTGTTGCAGCGTACTGACTAAGATGTCATGTAGTATTGTTTAAATGTGGCTCGTGCGATGTGGCACAGTTTGTTTTGTTTGCTTTTGTCATTGCCTGAAATAAATAAATACCTAACCTAATACCTAACGTAATGTTAAATTACACATTGATTAATCACGATTAAAATGATGGTATGGTATTTAGATAATATTATTGAGCTCAGTATTTGGTTGAGGTGTCTTAATTGTCAAAATGAGGCCGTTGCTGATCATTTTACAAGTCAAAGGGAGTCGTGACATAAGTTATTTTATTTTGAGGCTTGTGGCATTCAGTGCTCGGCAAAGGGTTAGATTGAGGTGAATCGATTTTTATCATATAATAGGTTTGTTGTGAGAGTTTGTTAGGACCTGTAATAACTGCAGTCAGTCACATTGGCTGAGTTTGGCAATGAAATAGAGGCTTGGATGCACCTTTACATACTGATTTGCTCTCTTGCACCACATTGCAATATTTCACAAACTCTTTCGCAATACTCAGAATATACTGTGAAGGGTAGATTGTGTCCCATTTCAGGTTTTCGGCTTAATATATATACATGTAAAAAAAAAGAAAAAAGAAATCGTCATTCCCAGAGATACTGTGAGTCGGTAATCATTATTTTCCCCGTGAGCAATGATGCACTTGTATGAGCAGCGACAGTAGCTCAAGTGGTCGAGCAGGTCTGCACCTTGCATGGCAACCCAAGCACCACTGCATGAATACTTAATGTGTGTGGGTGAATGTAATCTGGAACAAAGAAACTGAAGGCTATTCTGTGGTTAAAGCCATTTCATATATAAATTCAGTCTACGTACTCTACCTTATTTGAGGTCGCAAAGACGTGCTAAGTAGCACCATATGCTGATAAACAGTAAACATTCTGTATAATGTGAAACACATTAAATCTAAAGTGTATATTTGATAATGCATGTTTTCATTTTCACATCCAATCAAGAGACAACACAATATCCACAAACACAACATTGTACGGTACATCCGGTGATCAGGGCTTGAGCATTTTCAGTGTTTCGACAATGGAAATGCAACAGAAAGGTTTCATCATCCACAAGAGAACATTAGAATAATTTAGAACCTGAAAAATGAAGTTAGTTATTTATTTTTGAGTTTTTGGTGGGTAGAACCCAGATGAGCGTCAGTAATCGACGTTCCTTATACTGTCTTTCAGTTGTATTCCTCCTTTGACTGTTTCCACCTTGTAACATTGATGGCAGAGAGTCGGCAGTGATGGATAAGCTCAGACACAATGTAATAGAAACCGTAACATTCCAGGGTTTCTTTGAGAATGCTCCAATCCGGGAATGCATGTGAAAGACTCTATGTATTTAATACAGCTTCTGTATGTGCTTGATAAGCATACGTCTTAAATCAATGCGCTGCAAGTTTGTGATAAGTCTTATATTTGACAATGGCTCCCTATGAAGACTGTGCCTTTTTTGTGCTCTGTGCATTTCAATACGGTTTTGATCCTGAGTTGGTGCACAATTCGATTTTTACTATATATATATATATTATTGTATGGTGTAGAGCACTGTACATTTCATATCAGACTCTTATTTGCATTAGTATGGCGCTTGGTTACATTTTAAACTAGAAAAGCACTCAGAGAGCGCAGACCTCCGCCAAGCAGCTCATTCACCTCATCATTACATTTACACATTCATGTTGTGATCTGGATCATCAAAATGTTCTAAATTGTTCTTGCTATCTTTATACACCAACCATGAAACGTAAAAGTGAATCGGATTTACTGTGCATTTTCTTTTACATATTTTTAAAATCCTTTATATTATAATTATAATTATTATTCATCTCTTTCTGGTAACATTCCTAACATTTCCTGAAAATTTCATCAAGATCTGTCAAGAACATTTTGAGTCATCTTGCTGACGGTCGGACAACGAAATGCCGGCGATCACATAACCTGCGTCTCGGCAGCAGTAACAATGCGGGCCTTTGACTGAACCTGTGCTCTCATGTTGTGCCAGATTGAAGATTGGGAATGTGAGCCAGGTTACTGAAGCAGGAAAATACTTGACATGGATGCAGCCTGCGTGACATTCGTGATTCTGCACTGACAAGCCATCTTTAATTGAAGGACGTTTCAACATCTCAGGCATGCTCAGCATTGTAATTCACACATTTTATTTTAGTCCCTCAAGGAAAATGCAAAATGTTATTGATGTGAGTGTTTATAGTTGGTTTGGCCTATTTTTTTCCTATAGGAAAAAAAAGAAAAAAAAAAGTTGGTTTGGCCTAAAATGTCAGCTTTGAACAGGAATACAAAATATTCGTGATAATCGAGTCTGAAATATTTCATCTGGTGTTTAGTTCAGACTGAAATCTACTGATAAGAGCAGGAGAGCTAGTTAGAGCACTACGTGCTTTAAAACTGTCAGCGCACCTATTTGATTATGGCCATTTGCAATTAGCTTGATTCTATGAGTCTGCACATACATCTCTCCAGCTGGGAGCCTGTTTGTGTATTTTAGCTTGTCTGCCTCACTGTCGGAAGCAGTCATCGACTCAGAAACAATTACCCTTATGACTTGAATATAATTCAATTAATTTCCTTCATTTCACAAGTAATAACGCATAACGGACCCCGATTTCCTCATTCCCACGGAAGACATAAGTTCCCACAAGAGAATAACATCACCGTCGGCTTCAATTTTTCCGCTTTCTTCAAGATCCAGTTCCATGAAAGTCTTTAATCCTCTCTTTTCAGATGATTTACTCGTCTGTGGCGAGACCTTGCTTTGTTTATGGAAATGCCCAGTGAGGAGCCACATGACAAGATGAGCACATTTTTGTGCGTGTAATTCAGTATGCATTTATAACATGCACTCAACAAAACGCCACAAACCTGTGCAAGACAGCTTGACTCCTCTAATCTACATCTTGATGGCATTTGCTGTGATGTCAAGAATCACATAGGAGCAAAACATAATGGTTTTGGAAGCTGTGTTCAACCGCAATGCGAATCAGGGCTTTCTGACAATATTTCATGATATGCTAAAATATATTTGCTGACCTTTACCTTCCCTAAAATTGGCCTTTTGTTATCAAATTGGTCCTGTCGTATTCTCCAGGGTAAGATCAGAGGAATGGCAGCATCAATATGATACTCCCAGGTTTTTAGTTCAGTTCTGGTATTCTGTCTTGCCATTTTGTAAATCATGCTGGGAAAGGATTGGATCATTTCTTTCTGTTTCTACTGGGCCCTTACATTTTGAATTATTATATGTATTTCATGTGAGTTTAACTAATACACAAAATGCTAATTGATGATGTTGGATTTACTTTTATTATATGATTCTGTTGTCAGGAGAACCCAAACATGGAAAAAAAAGACACAGTGCCTAAGTTTAAAGGGTTTATTGTGACTTGGCAGAGGAGGCGGTGGAGACCGCGAGCAGGCAAGCGGCAAAGTGTTCCGAGTCCTGGGTTTGGCAGAGGAATGAAGTAGTTGAGTGCAGTTGCAGCAGGGGCTGGAAAAATGGAGCACCAGAGACATAGCTTTAAAAAAAAAGAGTAAGAAAGACAGAAGGAGATAAACTGTAGTGCAGAGATACTGAGTAGCCCGGAGTGTCAATACCACAGTAGCAGGCGGAACATCTCACAGTCTGACAATGAGTAGAAGAGTTTTCATTCAAGGATGGGATGGGTGGATGGATGGATGGATGGATGGATGGATTACTGCTGAGTGACTCTGAGTTCGGTAATGTATGTGACAAAAGTTTAGTTTTTGAGTCAAGGTATTTGTGTGCAACGCAGCCAAAGATAAAGTCAGGATACTTAAGTTTCAGAAATATATTTTATCAGGAAGCTCTGTGTTTACCTATACCTCGTTATATATTGTATATGGAAAGAAGCATTTAGGTTGTAAATAAGGATTAGCTATCAAACAAAACATCAGCTAAACACAATGAAATGGTGTGTTATTGTGTCATTAGGACTATTGAAGAAATGACACCGCTCACACTTTTTCGTACATCTGAATCTGATTTCTGGTTTTACTGCCAACGAATTCTATATTTCCATTATTGCATTTTTGATCAAATATTTTTAAGGGCTTTTTGGAATGAAATAGACCAAAGCTACAATTAGTGGAAGTATAATTAGACATGTTGATTAATTATACATTGTGCTCATTTTAACTCTTGAGGACACAGTTGACTTTATTTGATACGCAAAAAGATATTGTAGTATAATTTCTTTATTTGTTCATAACATTGCCGTCTATGGTTAGGGAAAGTAAAAAAAAAAAAAGAATAATATTTTGAGTATATTGAAATATAAATGTGTTAAAATATGTATTTTCTTTAACAGCACTGTACCTTTAAATAATAAGCAACTTAAAAAGGTTGAAACAGATTATTTCAAATTATAGTAGACAGCAACAAATAATTGTAAACAATGACAATCTATTCATCAATAATTACGCGCAGGGATATAAGAAAATGTGATGCAGACAATAGTATGATAAAACCCATAAACTTGTAAATGTGATTTGTATTACATCGTTTGATATATGATAATTAGTCATATCCTACACATAGTCTAGATACTGGTGGTGGTGACTGATGACCCTGGCGAAACTGATGAACGATGATGTCGGTGAATCCGTTAAAACTTGGCATCGATGGACAGTTTCATGGCACACAAATCGACAGCATAGAGGACTAGAGGAATGCATTGAGTCATATGTAAAAAAAAGACAATAAGGGAGCGCCGCTGTGCCGTTGGATAGATGTGATGTGCTTTTGAGAGAAGCTGATAACTCAATTGACAGCCTCCGGCAATGACAGCAGGAAATGAAGACAGAATGTGTGAGAGGTGTGAATAACAGAATGGTATGAAACATTGCGAGTAGCCCCAGTGTGCATAGGGTTTGTGTAGAACTCCACTTCACACACCCCGTTACACTGTTGTTTATGATTCACAGGTAAGACCAGCTAATAATTTGAATTCTGCACCACTTAATACAAACTGTGTGTGTGTGGTGGTGGTGGGAGGGGTATATATCGTCACTTTTTCGCATTTACCACTCTTTCTTCAAATGCTGATTCAAAGACGGAATGAGGGGGATGGCAAACATCCTTTTCCAGTATGACAAAAATAAATTTATGTTACTGCTCTAATGTGAGATCAGAAATAAATGGCTGAATAACAAGCAGTCTATTGTGACGTGTGTGTCACGGGGCATATTACATATACTGTACATTCTGCACTATGGAATTCATACACACAACATGATATTGATGGGCATTGTGGTTTGTGTATCATGTGCATTTACTATTTTACGCCTGTAAATGTCTGCAGAAAATGCGGAATGAATGGAATTCGGTTGAGGTGAGCAAAAGACGGCAGTATAATGGAGGTAGCTGCTCACCTGGGGACGGGGATGGGTGGCGAGAGCATAGGCAGGAAGAGCTATGTGCTTCTGCAGAGTAGGAGGATGAGTGAATGATACTGTATCATTTGAAATGGATGGGGTTGCTAGGATACAAGAGAAGAGATCAGATGCTCTTGGAGAGCACATGCAATTTGTTGACTGGATGTGACGTTGAAGAAATTAAAGCCAGTGATTATTTCTTGTTTAAGAGAAAACGTTAGCAGTTTTGGATAACAAGACCTCGTGCGAAATCGCTGCTTTTACCACCTAAACACATGCACCCCAAACTGTCAGCCTTGCAAGTTTTTACCACCTTCACATTTTCTTTGCAGCCACCGACTAGCACTAACAGTCCCCAGCACTTGTGGAGGCAGGCGGCATTTGCTGGATGGACGTGTAATTTAAACAAATGTGCAACTTTTCCTTTTTCCCTGAATAATTTCTGACACAGCAGAACACGCTGCTATACGTGTCAGAAGGTAGAAATCACTACACACAACCTTATGAGCTCACTGTCTGCATAATTTAAATGGGGGAGATGTCCAGTAATTGGAAAGGTTTAAATATCTTGAGCTATGGTTACTGAATAGTCTTCCCACTAATGGAAATGTATCAGACATGCTCTTACACCCAGCGGACCGCAGACAGTGAGTGATGGAGCACGAGGCCAGAGGAGCGAGACACGGAAAGAAGAGGAAAGGAAATTCTCTCTTATGATTTGCATGACTGTAGAGAAGAAGATGTCCTGGTGAGAGAGAGAGTGGCTGGGTCAGGTTGTCCTGCTTCCATTGAAATACTTGAAATTATTTCATCTCTTTCTTCACATATTTATCTTAAGAATTTTTCCAGGGCTGTCCATGGGTGATGTGGGTTGTGTTCTCATTGTATCCCTCCCGGCTATTTAGTTAAGTCTGACTGAACCGAGCAGAATAACTTTTTGTTTTTTTTTGTTTTTTTCCAAGTTCTCTTTCTTTCTGAAATGAGGGGGCAATATATAAAGATGCTGAGTTAATCAGACAGTGTTAGTCCACATCAGCAACTGTGGTTTGGAACATGCAAAGCTATTTAATGCAGTCAAACAGTTCAGAACTTCTGGTTTAACCCAGTTTAATAAGTACTGACAACCTTAAATCTGTTATTCATCTGCATTATTCATATTTATTATTTTATACATTTAATGAGAAGAAAGTTTTGCCCTGTGTCAACATGGTAAAAAAAAAAGGAATATGTTATTTTAATGCAGCTTTCACAAAGAGAAAACGTATATCATTTCGCACATAAAAATCACAATATTAACATATTTTTCAGAATTTAATTGCATAAGAATCCTACATTGTTCTGAGGAAGCCTTTTTTGTGGAGGAGCGGATGGCCCCTAGAGGTCAGCTTCCCACCTATCAGTGTGCTATTTAAAGTGGGTTCATAGCTGCACAAGAAACAATAGGATTGGCACAACTCCTCCAATGGCCAGAGAGGCAACAACACCTTACGGCATATGGACATATGATACATTAAAAACTAGCTGGCATAGGAATGAATGACTTCATTGGAAGATTTTGCCATTATGTAGTATGAAGGGCCCCTATACTTTGACATACATCTAGTCCATATAGAGAGAACGTGTAAGGACTATAATGATTGTTATTGGACAGGGTTATAATAATGTACTCTGCATTTAGACCCTGCCTGTATTGGAAGCGTAACTAGCATCATGCAGTCAACATAAAAAAATAAGGCATTTCAGAGCTGTTTTTTGAGGTGTTTTATTCAGTGAGCAGTATTTCCAATATTGTATTTACTCACTGAACACAACACAGGTCAGTCCATTTTCAGGAGAAGCATAATGTGTTGTTTTGAGCTCCAGTTGCAAGCCAGCAGCGTCTCTTGCAGTATAAACAGTTCCATAGAGGTGCACCACGAAGCCTGAATACATTTCAGTACGGAGTGTCAAATCATTTATTCCAGTAAATTATTTTAACAATGTCAGAAACGATACTGTCAAACAGAAGGGAAAAGCCCTTTATGTGCCAGATTATGAGATACACTCGTGATACCGTCAAAACGGCGAGATTTGACAATGACTGGAGAAGACCATGCCATGAAATTGGATTAGAACCTATAGCATGTGTGCCGATCTGCATCTGTCTTTTCTCGCTGGTCAGAGTAACACTTGTGGCCACAAAATGAGTTTTTGTGGGTGTGTGCTAAGCTTCCAGAAGTCATTTTGTACAAGCCTTAGTAATGCCTAAATTCAACACTTGTTCTTTATAAATCAAATTAACATCTCGATCAGCCAAGAAGCCCCTCAGCACTGACTGGGCTAATGTAAAATATTGTCGCCTGTATTGTGACGAATGCAGTACGTGTTTATTTTGCAGTTCATGCAAATATGTGTTTGGCCCTTTTGTTTTAGATTGCATTAATCCAGATAAAAGCATGTATAATAATATTTTCTTATGTATTTTTTATTTTTTTTTGCCTTCGTAACTCTGAGAGACAAAGGTGGCGGAACGATATCCGGGACTCTTTTTTGAACAATTTGTCTTTTGTGAGGTATAATGCTAAAATCTCAACAATCTCTCCTGTCAGACAAAGTGTTGCTTCACACCCAACGTCATGAGGATGCTTCAAACTATTTCTGTTGTGATTGACTGATATGTCAGCAGCTCAGCAACCATCAACAGCTGCAGAAATAACCCCGCTTGGGGTTATAGCTGTTTGCCTTTTGTTTTTTTTTAGCTTTTTTGTGGGTCAGGATGCAGACTGAACATTACATAGAAAAGGAATATTTAACAATCTGCCAAAAGTGAACATCAGGGGACACATACTGTTGAAACCAGGACACATTCATCTATTTCAAACAGTCCTCTGGAAGCCTACCATGTCACTGAAACTGGAGACATGCACTACATTTCAAGTTAACTGTCTGCAGGTTTTAAATGTGACGTGCTTTCCCTCATTTAAACCAGTCGCCACTCTGCATCTGATCACCATGACGATTGCAGGAAATTTCAAGCTGCTCTTAGGTGCAATGTTAGCAATGCCAGATTTATAGTTTTATAATTTATTTTTGAACTTTTTTAATTTCATCTGTGTAATGCAACACGCCCACTTATTTTAGCACTGGTACGCTATGAAATCAATGATACACTATATGTGCTTAAAAGCAAGCTGGAGTTTCAGTGGTGTTGCTGTGAATCATTACCAACACCCACAGTATATCGAGCGGTGCAATATAGCAGAGGGTTGCTCCATGATAATATTTGGACCATTTCTCAGACATTGGACAAATAATTGTGCTTCACACTATTAAGCTAAGAAATGGGGAAGTCATTGTAGATGGAGAGTTAGAGAGAGAGAGAGATGAATCTGATGGGGGTTGGGAATAACCGTCTGACACGAAAGAAATTAATCCTCAATATCCACTGCTCCCAATGCACCTCCACAATTGCAGGCTCAGGCTTTCTAGTCCATTCATGAATCACCGGGCCTGGGAGACATGCAGGAGGAAACCTACAGCTCTCATAAATAAAGCAAGAGCCTCCAACCATGGTGCCAGTGAGTCATCAAGGGCCGTTCTCCTACAGTTTGGGGTAAAGGGAAAGCGTGACAAACCATCCAGGTAGTCATGAAATCTGCTATTGATGTCTTCACTCTTGAATTTACCCCCCCCCGCCATCTCCGTCAGCCAAGGAGCATAGAAGGAGAGTAGTCTCAGGACAACAGACGTGGGAACTAACAAATATGTTTCATTAGTGTGTGAAATCGGAACTCCACACATTGCAGATTCCACACATTTGGACTACGTTCACACTGCAGGGCTTCATGCGCAATTCAGAATTTTGTTGTGAAATCCCTTTTTATTTATTTTTTTACGAGTTTGTTCACCTTTCCAATTAAATAAAACTTATGTACGTGATCTCGTGGGTGAGTAACGGTGGCGCGTATGTGGTGATTTTAAAACTGTTGTCCAACCGGAGCCAGCACATTTACAATTTCATCTTTCTTAAGAAGAAGATTAAAAAGGAAGAGATCCTGGTGTTTAGCCATGGCGTTTTGTAGGGCAGCAGCAGTAGCGTTTCTACAAAGAAACCCGTGGGGGTGGAGTCACGTATCAGTGACGTGCAGGTCGGATAAATGCGACCTGGCCGTTCAGACTGAAGTCGCATGGCAAAAGATGGATACCTATCGGATTTAGCACCACATATCCAAGTGGCCTGGGTCACATTTGAGAATAAATTGGATCTGTGAAGTTCAGACTGTCATGAAAAGATTGGATACAGGTCGCATTGGAGCCAAAAAAAATCAGATGTGGGTCACTTCAGCCTGCAGTTTGAACGTAGCCTTGGACAAATGGGGATTAGGTTTTATTTGTTTGTCTGAAGTTTTGTGACATGTTTCACGTAATCAACTGTTCCTGGTGACATTTCCTGAAACGTTCATCAAGATCCGTCTGTAACCTTTTGAGTTATGTTTCCAACAGACGTCAGACAAATAAATAAAACAAAAACCGGTGATTTTTAGATAGCCTCGGCGGAGGTGATGAAGTAAATTCACCTATGCTATTGGAGTGTTCTCTATATAATAAAAATAAAATATTAATTCCTAAATAGCTATATACACCATATCGTCATAAAATACCTTCTCCTGCCAGACATTTGCCCAATAAAGGTCACAGGTTTCATATTACATATTATTTGATGTAGGTTATTGGTTTCAGCAATAATAATAATATGTCTGGATGATTCCGATTCCGGCGATCCTGCGATGTTAATTCCTTTCAGGCGGCTCTGCAAATGTCTGGCAGACGGTGATCAGTATTGGCATTTAAGGCTTGTTGTTTAATGTTATGAGGGAACGAAGGTGGCATGCTGTCTTTGAGGAATTGTATTGATCCGTACGGCGTGCAACGTTTTTCACAACAGGCTCTGCATTCCGACATTTTCAGAGAAGTTATAATCGAGGTGTTGTTGTTGTTGTTTTCTTAGTGGGTCACATGAAAGGTCGAATAACAAGCTGGGGTTATTCTTAAGACTTATCATAGTGTCATCCGGTGTTTGTTAGTGACAAACGCTGGTTTGGCAGTGCAGAAGCTACGAGCCTTTCAATGCGCTAATGGACAGGGTCAAACACCATGATCTGTATTTATCAGTGGGATGCTGCTCCTGTGCTGTAAATGTGATTTTTTTAAAGCCTCTTTATCCGCTTTCTGAGGATTTGCTGTATAGCAGACTGCATTTGAGTCTCTACACACTATCAGTGGCCCAGTAGGACGTCCGTAACACATACCACACTCCTTTCATTTGGTTTTTGTACATATTTCAAAGCTGCACTCATTGGGACATCATTTAAACTCATGAAGCAATCTTTTAAATGCCTTCATGGCACTGCTGCGAACAATATAAATATTGTGGATGGAAAAATGCCAGCGTGGCATCTGTCCACGCTGCTGAAGCCGCCCGGACGTTAATCACCCGTTCACTCCTAGACAAGGATCAGATCAGATAAGACGCTGTAGTTTGCAGATAACAGCATGAAGTGGTTTGTATAGGAATCAGGTAAATATTGGGCATAAACTGCAGGTCTTTTTCAGATTTTTTTATTTTTTATGCCTGCTATGGTGTTTGTGAAAGTGAAACGAAAGCAGATGGAGAAAGCAGGGAACAGCATGTTTATTCATTTGACATTGAAAGCATTATAATACAAAAAAAACTGACAGTTTTAAGATATAATACAGCTAGAGTACTCCTTTCGTTGACGTGGTTTTCATTACATGAAAATCCAAAGATCTGACTTACAAATCCATAAAATGGACAACAGCTCAGATGTTCAAAATGAATATCCAATCAATATTCAGCTGGAAAAGTAAGCCAATCAAATGCAGATCAGATGCAGGGTTGCGTTTTATGGATACGCACCACGTGGGGTAATTGTGGACCACTTGATGCTTAAGATATACAAATGAATGTCCATTTTATTAGCCCATGATCCGGCAGACCACCTGGTCTCTTCAGCCAGTTAGTGTTCCTTTGTCCTAACACACACACACACATACACAGGCACACAACAATTTACATAATATATATTTGAATCAAAGGCTAGATATGAGTGTACTTGTTGGTTTTTATACTCATAGGATTCTGTGATGTGATGGCACATAAAAGCAAGTCTCGGACATTTTTGTGGTTATAAATACCATAAAAAAAACATGGACATTGCATAAACTAAAGAGCTTGTTGATCAGGGCTCACAGTTATTATTGTTGAGTCCCGAAGCCTTTAAAGCTCCTCGACAGTTGTCGTCTTATTGTAGCGACGGCTTCCTAACATGACATTATACAGGCTTACAAAAAGCAAAGGTAATAAGTAAGTGAATGCTTTTTGGCAGGATGTTCTGTAACTGCCCAAATAGACTTCATAGGGAATAAAGAAAGTGAGGAAGCTGACGGGGGTGGGTGGGGGGCAGAGAGGAATCATGGGCTGTCAGAACCATGTCTGTCTAAGCTTCAGGAATCCAGGAACCGAATACTGTTTGATGTATTAACCATGATGGAGGGAGGGGGGGCAGTGTCTGTGTGTTCGTGCACTGGGCCAGGGAGATGGGGCTCATCGTGTCTGCGTGGGCGCGTAAAAGCATGTGGGTTTGTCCGCGTGCATGTATGTTGGCGCGCACGTGTGTGTTGTGCTCATTCATAAGTGGAAAGGGAAGGAGAATTGATGTTGTTTGATGTATTAATCATGCATGTGTGGGATCGAGCGGCTCAGTGATGGGTTGCTTGAGCCCGGATTCTATCTTTAATCAGAAGTTCATGTTGGTCCCTTTTGTGTTAAATGTTGAGCATTGTTAAACTGAAAAGAAGCAGTCTGCCTGCTTATTGGGCGTTTTGTGCTCGTTTGTGACGAAGATATGGGGATGCTAAAACCTTTCGTAATTTTTTTCATGTATACAGTATATAAGAAGTAATTGTTTTCCGCCGACTCCGCATTGATGTGACATTCATCAAGTGGATTTTACGGGCCAAATATGAACCGGAAATGCATTTACAAGCAGCAGCTCCGCATACGAGTTAATCAATAATTCAGAGGAAAAAGGTATGACACTGATCTATATGCTATCACGATTTATCAGCCTGGCGTCCACCCTCGTGATAGTTCATAGATTCCAGCTGAAGGCAGATGAATTAGTGCATCCAATGACACAGCGCATTCTGCAGCTATGCAGTCAATTAGCTGTGCTCTGTCAGCCAGTCATATTGAGGCGAGACTCGCCGTCCTCAAATATATTAAGGTGTAGAAAATTATTTACCTTCTTTTTTATCTTTTCCCCCCAATTCTCTTTTCCCACCTTAGCCATTGACGTCTTGTCCGAGAGACACTCCCACTGTCTGAAATGTAATCCATGTTGCCATTGAATTACAAATGCATTTTGTTTGACACTTAAATTCACTGCAGCGTTCCAGTGCTGTTGCCAGGCAACTCTGTCAAGGATCATAATGTGTTTCCTGAAAGTAACCCTTAACCTACACGTCTTTAAAATGAAACCTTGTTGTGTATAAATAAATAAGCTTCATGTTTGGTGATTCTGCTTTTATCCAATGAGCTCGGCTGATTCACTCCATTCCGTATACAGTTTATACAAAAAGAAAAAAAAAATCTCTGTTATATCACTCTTGCAAGTAGATTCAACAACTCTGGACTCAAGATTCACCGCAGGAAGAATCAAGTCGAGTGCCTCTTCTCATGCGTCTATCAGACATATGTTACTAACGAGAGATGACAGCATGGCCCACAGTATTTAAATGGTTTATGGTGCTTGTACTCTGATGGCTACGATATGACATGATGAGCCATAAATATGTCACATGTGACTTGAATGAGCTTTGAAAGGATACGGCAATACTAGATATTCTGCTTTGGGGCCCTGTCTGAAGCCCCATTGTGGAAGACTCCACTAACATTTCATCAGCAGATTAATCAAACATGTCATCAATATCAAATCATATCTGTATCAACTGTGTCCAGCCTATTCCCCAAAGCTGCAGAAAGACTCTGACAAAGTCAGCTCATATTTTTGAATGTACCCAATTGAGAATCCGCTATGTTATTAGTAGTGATATGCATGGTATTTGTAGTACATCTGTGCTGCAAATACATGCATGTATGTATTTGAAGACAACCCCCCCCTGGAAATGGCAGATTGTTATGTTCTGGTGCCCACAGCAGGGTGTCGATTTCTTTCTGGATGGGAGGGAGTGTAAATCATCTTTTGTACGAAGCCCGCAGGAAGCTCATTGCTCAGACTGCTCTTGCAAAAAGAGGAACGCATGCTGGTGGGGATGCAAAGGGGGGGGGGGAGTAATTGGAGGTGTGATCTGGGAATAAGAAATGCAGATGGATTACATGTGAATGTCTGGCAAACAGGCGATGAAACAGAGGGCAGGTTTCTCTACTTGTGTGTGAGTTTGTTTGCAGCGTGATTGAGATGCAGTAGGTGGATTACAGAGCTCCACTCACAAAAGCACGCTAACTTCGAAAGGCCTCGACGCACCGATCAGCTCACTCAAACAGAATCATCTCCTCTTCTGATGATTTTTGATATGTTGTTTTTCTTCCACCCGATTCACTGCGCACAAGTCTTCTTCTCGCTCCTGGTTCTGCAGGAAGATCAATGAGGTGAACGTATCCTGCTTCGGCAACGGCTGGGAATTTGCAGTCAGCGTTGGAAAAAGGTCACTGTGAATCTAATTAAGCATGATTTTGCCATTGCTTCATAGAAAAAGAGGCACAAGAGGAGCTTGCCATCAAGTTGCATCGAAAGGATGACTTTGAGTGCATGAATGAGATGCAGACACACTTCCAAAATCGTCCAGCTCTCAGAACCCATTGCCAATCAGGACATTTCAGATGCAGAGTAACACGCGAGACCATGAGACATGGTATTTATAGCAACGCATACATGTGCATGCACGCTCACTCAAATGCCGTGGAACACAGAATTGCACTCTCTAGTGGATGACGCCAAGGAAATATATATATATGTATTTTTTTATATATATAAGGCTTTTCCAATCCTCTCCCCAATCCAATTATCTTCCAGTTCAAACAAATGGAAGTATATGCATGCTTCTCAGCCAGATGCTGCTGCAATAAAGATATTAACTCTGAGGATGGGAAGTTTGAGAGGCAATAAGGTACTCAGCAGGGAGCGTATATTGAGGATTCATTTCTCTCACGCCTGATTCTTTACTTCCCTCATCAGCTCATCTTCGTCTTTGTCTTTTCTTCCTGGCATTATTAACTCAGTTTGGAATATCCTTATTTTTTTCCAAATAGTCACGGGCCACGGCAATGCAAAATCGAGATTGATAAGGGGGGGATGCTAACTGACAATCTCCGGTCTCCTGTGAGTGTGTGCTTCAAGACGTATCAAAACATTTAAGTGGCTGTTTCACACAAACCTTGTTCAATTGAGCTCACCATTCGTTGCCGCAACGAGAACACTTACAAAGTGTATACTGGCCCACAGTCAGCTATTAAGGTGGGCTGAATGTACGACTCCGGCTCCGGGCTCAGAAACATTAAATATGTATTGGTTTCAAAGAAGTTCAAGCAACTGCTTGCCAGCTAAAACAAATTTAACATGTATTGTAAATTGCAAATATCTGCCATAGGCAATGTTGGATGAGGCTGAGAATTTATGCAAAAATAAAAAACCAAGGTAATAAATTGATATTTATTTCAGCGGAATACACACAAGCAGTCCTGTTGAGTGTGCTTTCTTCAATATGCCTCTAGCATGGGGGGGGTCAGTCCCCTTTTATAACATTCTATTTAATGTTGCCTTTAAATTCTGATTGCCGGTACTTTTTATTCAATATTGCTACCAGGGATCGAAATGGAAACCTTCCCTGGGGACATTATGTAAATACAAAATATATAGTTGTAATTGACCACTGTAGGACCCACACGCCAAACACACACACACAGATTTTGCACTTTGCAATAGCTACTGGTTCAAGTTGGCGGGTCTCAGATCCTTTGGTTTTGAACATAAAAAAATCTCTACCTGCATGACAGCCACAGAGACCAGATGATGACAGATCGCATGTCACGACCGTGGAAACAGTTGCTTCCATCATATTAAATTAGAATCAGCTCCTGTTTAAAGCAGCAAACTCTCCACCTGCTGCAGCGCTGACTGCAGGAGCTTCACAAAGGAAGGAAGTGATGTGCTTGTTTCAGAGGTGTAAGTCAGGGGGTGCAAATATATGCCACCTAAAATATCCTGCTGAGATCAGTGGTGTGAGGTTTCAAAGTTGAATGAAGAAAAAAAATCCAGGTGCATTAAAATCACTGTCGCTCTGTGTTTCATGTGAGAATCTTTATTTGTGGTTGGGAGAAAATAATCCTGGCATCAAAGTTGTTTCAACTACTGCTATCTTTGGCTTTTTGTTATCCTGGCGGTTTGTACATCATTATGATCATAGATGATGCTCAATATATATATTGTCTGTCCATATTGAAGAGAAACAAGCAAACATCCAAACGAATTTGAGCCTGAGAAGGTTTTTTTTATTTTGTCTTATTGTATTTGAATCTACAGCACACATCCGGTTTTTACTTCTAATCACAGCTCTTTACTGCTTCAATGGACTATAATTACATAATCTTTTTTCTAGAGTGACCACTCAAAGTGCTTTACACCACAAACTAGAGACACCCAGGCTACAACCTGCTCACCAATGGAGTGTTCCAATCAGTGAATATCTGTTCTTCCTCCTCAGCCACAGCTGCCACCTACAACATTATTAAACTACTAATAATGCAAATAATGAGACTGAAAAATCTGACTCGGATTATGGTCTTTGATTTCCTAACATTTTGTCACTTTGAGGGAGAACAAGAGTGAGACAGAAGTGGAAAGCATACAGATACCCTCCTCCCACTCATAAAACGCTCAATTTTGTGCTGAAGTGGTTAGACCATAACCTCATCAGAATACCGGTAGTTCAAATTAGCCCTCAATGTAAAATATACTTAGAAATGAGATTTTAAAAAAAAGGTTATAGCAGCATACCATGGGTCTCCAGCAAATCAAGCATGAAATGATCCAACTTCCCATGATGTGCCTTTATTTGTCCTGATGTTCCGATTGAAAATAATGAACGCATGATGGGGTGTCTTTTGGATCCACCTCTGTAAAGCCTGCCTATATGCGGTAACAGCGCCGTAACAGGCATCTCTGTGAACAGAGTGCATTGGCCAGGCAAAGCAGCTGTGATGTTGTGTTAACATGTTCAGGTGTGCGACTTACCCAACAGGAAATGTGTTCTTTGACCAACGAGCACAGAAGGCGAACGCTAAACTCGGCCGATGGTGAAATATGTCAGCTTTTGTGAAGCACTGTTGCATCATGAAATTGCAAAATGCTTGCTGTTTATCTTCACTGTTCATTTGAAGCTAGCTTTTAGTTTGGCCAAAGAGAGGGTCGTTGTTTCACGCCGATGAGCAATTGAGATCAATCACTTAAAATGAAGCTGATGAAGCCTAAAATCTGAATTTGAACTGTTAGGTTGGGAAGTAACACATAAGACTCAACAAATGTGCACCGCTTTGTCAAAAACAACAAAATTAAGTCCAGTTGTATCAATGTCAAATAGAGACCACAACTCTGACTCCTAAATTAGATCAACTGTAAAAAAAAAAAAAAATGCACCCACATTTCAGTAAAGAATGAGGACATTATAAACTCAAAATGTTGATTCTAATGGAATAGATCAACACTACATAGAAGAACAGCCACAACAGAAATTTGATGTATCGCCTTTGATGTGCCTTATCAGAGCTTTTGCAATGAGGGTTGCAAGATCTATTTCTAAGAAAATGGAAAACATCCGTTGCAGCAGCAGACCAACCCAAACGGGAAGCATCAATAAAGCTCCTCCTCTGTCATGGTAATCTTATTTTGTAGGTGGAATTTCACCCTCCTGCCGTCATTTGTCAGGCCATACTCATAACATCACTCTTCTTTGATCAAATCTTTTCTCACTTCACATCTTTTCTGCCAAACAGCTAAGGCAAGAGGTGTTCTCCTCTTTCAGTTCTGCTTTTTTCCTTTGCATTTTGGCAGAGGATATCATCTGCAGCTCCTCCATGTTAACTCTATGTAACCTGCTGTTCTTTTATTCTTCTTCTCTTTATTGTGCTTCGCAATTCTCCCACACGTGTCTTTTGTGTCTTTTTTAAGAGCACTGATTCCTTTCCAGTGCCTAATAGCATGTCGCTTGCAAACCGCCAACGCAAAGAATTCTTCTACAGGATTAGGTTTGGCCCTATGAGCTTATATTAGCATATTTAGTCACCACAGTTTAAGACAATGATGGCGTTAGTTGAAAAGCATCGCCATCTAAACCCTAAACCAATCATTCCTCTTCTATTCCAATTAAGTTTACAAATTATTCTTTTTCTTTACTTCCCCAAATCTAATCGTTCCCCTCCAAACCAAAGCATATTGATTTCTGCATCACATTCTTTTATATAATATGCAAGAAAAATACCACTTTAACTAAAAATGTGGAGTATTATTAATCATTCTGACTAATTTCCATCTTTATAATTAAACCCTCAAAAACTCAAAATAAAATAAATAATAAATAAAATCCAAACTATTTTTTATTTTTTTGTTAATTTGTGTGCTTTCCCCAACTAATGCAATGAAAACTGCAAATACAGGGCTTCATCATGAGTTCATAATTTGTTTGATGAATGCAACAGATTGTGCAGCGTAGGCAATGAAGTGTGCAGAGAATAAGATTAACTTTTATGCCTATATCAGAAAAAAAGACAATATTGGCAATAAGGCCAGGATGGGTGATTTTCTTTTTCCTATACAAACACAATTGGGGTTTATATTTATATAAAAAGGCTGACATTCTGACTTTGAATGCAAATGTGTTGTTCCTGTACGGATACACAGTTAAATATGTCTTAGTAACCTAAATAATTCAAAATCTATGCTCTTCTAAGAAAAAAATAAATACAAATCTCAGTGCAGTACATTTGGTTCATCCTTCTGCCGCCCCGCCTGCTAAATATGCGCGAGCAATTCATGACATGACATTGAAACATTAGCGAAGAGCAGGTGGAAAGGAATTTAGGAAAAACATGTTTTTAATATATCTTTTTTTAATGTACCTGTGTACTGTGCTCTTTACCTGTACTCTACAATTTACTGGGTGGAAGATAAACAGCCTTTTAAAATCTGAATAGACTTTTTTTTTTGGTGATGGAAAATGCTAACCTTGTGAGTTTTCCTTTTGTTTCACACAGTAAAACACAATGTGCTTGAGTTATGTCTTAGTCGACATTGCGTGTCCTTCCATGTGAATATTGTCCGCTGGCAAATTGGAATGTCGAACTTTTTCCGTTATATTGCGCGGCCCTAAAAATGATGAGCGCGGGGACCATATTTTTCAAAAAAAGAGTCGTGCACATCGGGGAAGATTGCTTTCGTGACTGTGATTTGTTTTGGACGTTGCGTGTTAGGAGCATTTTACGCTCTCATCACACAGTAAATGAGCTGAATTCGTTTTGAAGCAGGTCATTGAAGGTGGGAGGTTTATGTGTGGCTGCTGTACCAGTGAGACAGGATCATTGTTGGATGATGCCCTGCAGCAGGCAGCAGTGAACCGACCAGAATCAGTTTTACACTGACTTGAAATGTGTTCTATAGTGAGAGGTCTTCATGTAATGGGGGGGGGGGGGCATTCATAGCTCATTGTGGGACAGAGGGGCTGACAGGGAGCTTTTTGTCAAAGGGTGATGCATTCACACCAATACTCCGGCATCCTGTCAAATAGAGTGGCGCGAGGAGTCAGGTTTGTCGTCAGACGTGGCAGCCATATTCCCTGCTGCGGTAATACTTGGTTTCACTTTGACAACATTATGGCATTTCAAGGCCACTGAAAGGAAATGCTCCAGCAAAAGAAACACAACAATCCAGAGGTGGTAACACAGAGAGTGAAGAGCACACAATCAATCAAGCCTATCAAGACCATTAAGGTTTCTCTTTGCTTTTTTTTTTACTGCATCCACTCCAGCCTGATTTCTTCCTCCATTTACAGTACATGAACAAAAGAACTTCCACTCCCCCCTTCCACCCACCCCTCCCCCCTGTCTGATCACTTCATATCCACCCAAACCCATGCTGACTCCTCCGCACCCACCACCCCCCCCCCTCCCATCTCTCACTTATGTTCCTCCCTCCCCCCCCCCCCCCCCCCCCTCTCCTGCGTGTCCCCTAGTTTTCTGGTAGCTGTGTCTCTTTGATAATCCAAGACTCTTTGAAGACTCCAATTCCATGCTGCTTGCCTTGGAGCTATTGCACCTACAAAAACAACTGTGTGTGTGTGTGTGTGTGTGGGTGTGTGCTCATTGCAACAGCGAGAAGAGCAGTAGATGGAATGAGAATGGAGGACATAATAGTGAAATGGAAAATAAAAACAGTTCCATATGCATTTCCTTCGCAACTGCTTTGGTCATTATGGTTTTATGCTCGCTGGATACACTGAGAGGTGCACTTCTTCATTGTCATATTTGTTGGTGCAGCTCATTTTTCCCGTGCTTTCAAAGGCAGGAGCTCATTGATTCATGCACGGCAGAGCCAGGATGTACTCACAGATGCTGCAACTAAATGGAAATTCTTGGTCCTACATTCAGGGAACTCTCAAACTGTCATCAAAGAGTTTACATGCACATTTTATTGCCAGTGTTGCAAAAGCAACACCAGGGGGAAGAGATCAAATACAAATACTAGCGGTTTACCACACTTAGCCACTGTGTGATACTAGTTTACTAACATTTATCCACATCAGGGAGGTAAGAAAATATTTTGCTATACACGAATGCCACATTGATCAACATTCATTGTGACTGAAACACCTTTGCGGCAATTCACATACGTATGCCTCCTCCTCTTAGCTTTTACTAAGTCTGGCTGTTCTCTGTCTCTTTCCTGCATTGAGTCTCAATCTTTATCTCTTCTTCTTCCATCTCAGTCTCTCGCCCTCCCTCTTTGTCTCTGTCCCCCCCCCCCCTCACCCCCCTATGCCAGAGGAGCTCGCCATTGGGATTTAGAAGAAATTGAATTGAATTATGAAGGAATTCCTCTGCAGTACGATTGGCATAATTCCCTCCACAACAGAACATCTTTCTCATATCTGTGTGTGTGTGTGGGGGGGGGGGGGGATGAAAATAGGCCGTGCACTATTCTTTCTCTCATCCTTTTAAATTGAATTTTTCATATCACAGGGGCACCGAGACATCAGCCGTCTCCTTTAACATGGGCAGAAAACCCATTTCATAATATCTGAGAGACATAACCGTGATTCAATAGGCGAGGCCTAGCTTCCAGCTCAACTTCACTTCAAACATACCTCAACTTGCGATTGATAAACGCATCCACATAGGTCTCTCACAGTTTAGATAGAGGACTGTATTCCACGAAAACTCTACATTGAATGCAAAAAACATATACAAGGTTCGCTCTCCACTGCTGGCTGTGTGAAGCGTGCATTCTTTTTTTTTTATCTCAAGAGTCCAATTTTAACACTTTTCTTTTCTACTCTCCTGTAAAAATTTCAGTACTTGTACAACACAACAAGTATATTTCGATAGATTGTATTCGGTCATTATCATCATCATCCTTTGTGGTCTGATCTAAAATTATTAATATTCTGCATGTCTCACCGCCACGGTGACTCACCTTAAATACTACCTCTGTGTAATAGAAATACAAATAAATACATATTGAAATCTAACTGTGACAATACCCATTGGACGTGGCAAGCAACACGATGTTCTTTTTAAATACAGCATTGGGTTCATGGTCTGATTATTTCTTCTTATGGAAAAATAATATTTTGTCTTCAAAGGAATGACACACAGAAGGGAAGATTTACAGAGAAGATTTATTACCGAAGTCTAGCACATGCTGTTATTTGTCATCGGAAGAAATGAATTATTGGGTTTTTCTTTTTTTCTTTTTTTTAGAATGAATTAATAAAAATAAAAAAAGGATGCAATTTCTCACTGTGATGTGGCAAGCTGTGTGAGCAGCTTAAATGAAGACGCAGTTGAAGTGTCATAAATGAAGCATCGACTACTCTGCATTAAAATGTGGAGGTTAATTCCTTAAACAGTGGATACTTTCTCAGGCGTTAAATCTCAGTGCAGATATTAAAGGCTACACCATCATTAAAAATTCACATATCATGAGGTAACTTATGAAAAAGAATCACCAGCGTGCCGGTTGATTATGTGAATAACAATAATAACCTTTGAGTTACATTGATTAAACGTGCTTTGCTATATGTTAATATCCTGCTGCCGCTATACGAGTATATCTGCTTCCACCATATGTAGCAGCCACCAAGCTGCTAGCTCGAAATACGGAACACCGGGGAATTATTGTGACAAACTATACAGACAACACAGTTGCCACCGTGATCACCAAATGTTCAAGCATAGATCCATCAAAACAGAAAGTTAAAAGCATAGGAAACTCATTCAAACTATTAGTCTAACTCACTGGAAGTCTGAGAAATGGCAGAGAAGATGGAAGAGCTTTCTCATCTACATGAGTACCAGTATCCCTCTGCACTCTGCTGAGGCTTGGCTGGATGACAGTTCACCTGATGGGGGTTGAGGTGTCAGGTAGCTCCAGAAGGAGCAGCAATCGGGTCAGCTGCCCCATCAGGGATTTGTTGTGGTCCTTTTTCAAGCTGCAGGCAAAATGCATTATCTTTTTATTATTATTTTTTTACTTCATATCCCATCTTTAGGACAGATTGTCCAGGCTATTACTCGCAAGTGATTAGATATAACTATCAGCGATAGCCCGTCTGTGTCCGTTGGTGTGGAAACAACATAGGCATGAGCCAATTCACAAACCGAGTTGTGGTGCATCTTTTTCAGATACAGACGCAAAACAGGAAGCTGCAGGCTGGGTGAATAATGGAGATGTATCCTCTCGCTCTAAACACCATAGCAATATCTTGTCTCAGCGCAAAGCCCTCCATCACAGCAGACAACATTAGCAGCAGCGGTGACTGATGTATTTTTTTTTTTTGTCCCCAACACTTGCAAACACAACGTGGGCTAATGGGTCTCTGGACACGACATCACAGTTATGTGTCAGTTTGCGGCTGATGCAAAGGATGATGTGAAATCCAATGTTTAAATTAGACGTCAAGCCACCCACGAAAATTTATTAAATCTGTTTTTGTTCAATTACTTTTACAGTTTGATGTCTTAATATGCAAAATCAGATGTGGTTTGCCAGTCTCAATATAAAAAACACGCTTCTTTCAGGCATCGCTTTTCTCCGTTCCTTAGTCCTGATGCTCCTGCTTTAAATCAAAATCTGTGACGTGCTTCAGAAGCAGAAGTTCAAACTCCACCCTACTAAATGTATGCTGTATATGTGCACCTTTATTTTATTGACTGGTACAAATCAGTTGGAGGGAGAACAAATTATAGTGATGATTATGATTCCATCAAGCGCACTCGGCTTACATAGCAACTTCAAATAGCAGCACATCAAACAACTATTGGTTTACCTTTTCTCCTCTCTGTGCCCAGAATGCCTCGCCCAGTTGGATATTATATTTAAAGCTTCCAGTGTCCTGGTTTCATTGTCCACTTAGAGAAGGATATATTGATCACAGTCAACCCACTAGCTTCATTGTGCAAAGAATCTGATTTACAGACCTTTCCTATGACTGGAATGCACAAAGGTATCGCTATATCTCGCATTTCAGTATAGAACTCTGTTCATATACAAGACATGTTTGTTAAAAACGGACACATTTCCCTTTGAATTTTAAAAGCAGTCATGCATTCACACGTTTTCGGAAAAGTTCTCTTTACACATTTATCCCAACAACGGTTAAAAACACAGTAGTATGTATATTCAGACAGTAGTTGGCAGTGTAACCTTTCAATTTTCAAAGCCACGGAGTAAGTGCAGAAAAGTAATGCAGCAAATCTACATAGGAGAAGCATTAATAAAGCAGAGAGTGAAACACAAATAAAAGATGTCTGGCAGGCTTGGAATAGGCATGCGCGATGAATGGCTGCCTCGTGTCAGCGTAGCAGTTTGCAGGATTCTAGCACCGCTTCAGAAAGAGGTTGCACCGAGTTACATTTCTACCTAGAAATGAATCATTACTCTTCTTGGTGATGAAAAGTGTGTCTTGGTCCCCTGAAGAACACAGAATCCTTCTGCTTATTTCCATGCGCTTTGGGACTGTAATACAGTAATAGGGGTATGAATGAGGCCATTTTTGCCCAATCTAAATGGGGTTATGAATTCAGATGTCATCATAAATGTCCCTTCTTTTATTCTCAACCCCATCGCTTCTTACTCCAACCACTATACCCAAACTATCCCACTCTCCCGCCTCCAGTCTCCCAGAATGTAATCCCTCTGCTTGTCCCCTCAAGCCAGAGTGCTGCCCGTGTCTGCCTGACCAACTCCCCACTCCTTGCTCAGCCTCCCCTTCCATCCTTCCGTCTTGCAGCATCCCTGCAACCCCCAAGGCCTGGCAAAGGATTTGTGCTCTGACTGAAAGGAGAATCTATTTCCCATCTCTGCAGCCTTAGCTAGTTATCATACCCAGGAAACCTGCTGACGCTCTGGAGTGATGCCTTGAGCAGAAGTTTAAGCAAGAATCCATATTTAAACAACTAAACAACACACATTTAAATAATTGTCGAGCCTCAGCGACCTCCGATTATATTTTAAGAATGCACCAATGAAATATGTAATTTGTCTGCGCCAGCCTGGTACTTATAAATATCATGTAGATGAAAGCACAATTATCTTGCATGTTGAAGCAGTTCAGCACTGGGATTTAATGTTAAGTATGAATTAACTACGGTCTATTTCCATAGAATGTATCCCGGCAACCTCAGAACTGGAATCAGAACAATCTATGTATGTAAATATATGAATAACAATGAAGTCTACTCTTAATTGTACAGTTTCTGCACAACATATAGCTTAGAAGAGGTGCACATTTGAAAGTATAATTAAAACCACACATTAATTACACTTGCATTCACTTTTACAACACAAGCATTCATATCCCACACAGACATAATTTTGTTGTGTAAAAATATAAATAAGTTCTGTCAAAGATATCTTATGAGCTTTTTGGATGTCTTGGCTAAGATATGCCCTTTTTTTATTTCTGCAAGGGGAAATTCCATTATACTTCATGTCTAAATTATTGATGCATTGTGATGTAGGCGGGGAACTCAAATAATGGTTATAATCATTACATAGAAGGCAGAAGAAGGGATGCCTCAGTGCAGAGAGAAATGCAACTGGTTGAAATGATGGGGAAATGAACAGGTTTCTGGAAACGTTCGCTAACACTAACATCATTATGGCCTCAGCGCTGATAGCACTTACCTAAGCTCTAAAAGCATTTCTCAATATCTAATGTATGTGGACTAAAAGGCTGATGCTTCAAATGATTTTTGAGCGAGGGCTTGTTTGCCAGAAAGGTGGTCGAATGGTGAAAAGCACAGGACTGTGGTATTGATCTGGTCTGGCTGGTGCAGCAGAGGCAGGCCTGTTCTGCTGTATCAGTGCTTTCCCGACTTTTACGAGGGGCGATCACGTGTGGGAGTGGGGGGTGGGGGTGTTTCTGCATTTGCTCTGAAAGGAGTCATCTTTCTGTTGTGGATCGGTGGTAAGTATCCATTAGTAAACTGATCTTTGGAGGAGGACATTTAATGGTCTCCTAACTGTATTTACAAGCCATTCAATTTGATAAAGGGTGTGATGTTGAATCATTTATTGTACCGCTACGCTCCACTTCAAGATATCAAATTTAAGATTTCGTCTGTGTTTTCACTCATTCATTTATTCTTCTCGTGCGTATATCAGATCTCATCAGAATATAATATAGTGAAAGGAGATCTGCTAATGTATTCCAAATGCTGCTGACTGCCACAAGCTATAGTTCCACCATTGCGTTTTTTGTTATTGTTAGTCTTATTTAGATTAGGATTCCTCTTAAGCAGAGACATTGTCCAGCTTTCCACACAGTTAAACATCAAAAGCTGTGGAAAAAGGGAAATATTCAAATATGGAGAAAGGAAAGGAGCAAGCTGCGGCAACTGATTAGTGCACCAATCATTGCCATTGTCTGGCAGCGCTAGATTCGGAAAATGAAAATTTTGTCTGACTCATAATAACACATTGAATGTTCTCAATCTGCATGACTCCCTCTGACTCCTGTTTGTATTGTATGCTTCGATAGCCACACAGTCGTATACATATTCCACGTGCATGAGAGTTTCGTTCTGTATCTACATACGGACGCCGTTTCTATTCGACTGCGTGCTCCGGGTGTAATTGTTAAAGTGACGGTGGCATTGCTGTTTGCTCCACACTCTGAGCTGCGTCCATCTGGAGCTCCTGATAGGATAAACCATTAATAAAAACATGTCTTTACATTTTCTGCCCTGGATCTGTAAAAAACTATTTAGACTTCAGCGAGAGTTGTATGTTACCATAAGAATTAAAAATAGGAGTTTTTTTTTTTTTTTAATGCAGCAGAGTCTCAATCCTCTTATTCATTATGGACTGTACACAAATGCAAATTATATATTTCTTACAAATACAGAACAGTATCATACAGCGTATTTTAACACAGAACCCATATTCATGTTTCATTGTGTGATTTATTAAGCAATATTTTAACACTGTCTTCATTTTTTTTGTCTCAATTTAAGCAATTTCTGCATAATTTGTCAGCTCTTATTATTGAGGTCCATAACCTCTCTCTCTGGCGATATGTTTCTACCTTATATAATCTTCAGCATAATAAGACTGCAAATGACTATTTAATATTTAAGAGTGTTTAATATTTAATACTATTTTCTGACTTTTGAAGAGTGAACTTTATGAGACCAGTGAAATCCATACAGTAGTTTTAAATATGGGGACTTTGAACAGTTGCACAAACCTGCAGAATGTCTCTATGGCACAGTTAAACGAAAACGGAACGCCCCGCCGTGCTGAAGATGTGGATTTGTTGCCTCTCTGTTTTTTTAGCACCCCCACCGGCGAGTGACCTTCTCCACCACCACCAACCCTGTGCAGGACCTGCAGGATGCCTCACAGCACAGCTACTATGACAGCGGCTTGGAGGAATCCGAGACTCCCAGCAGCAAGTCATCGTCTGGTCCTCGCATCGGGCCGCTGACCCTGCCGGAGGACCACTACGAAAGAACCACTCCAGATGGCAGCATTGGAGAAACCGAGCACCCTGAAAACGGTACGGTGACAAGCCCCTCAGTTCTGTTGTGTTCTCTATGAATATGCATTTAAATGTAAATGCCGCTAATACAGTCTCTTAGTGAGTGTGGTGGTGCCGGCGGAGGAATTTTGGGGAGATTTGTTTTTGCCATTTTACAGTTGATATGTTGTGGCAGCCGAGATGTTGACGTGCTGTGTTTGCTGATGACTGTGTGAGATGTTATTGGTTTTTAAGCAGATCTGTGCTGTGTGTGTGTGCGTGTGGCATCAGCAGGTCTTCTGTCAGGCATTCTAAATGACCCTCTCTTACAAGTGTGCTAATTAAAAAGCCCAAACTAATGGAGCATTTGCCCTCTAAATAAATCTGAGCCATGACATCTGTGCAGACATCGCTGTGTTTACAGAAAACATCTCCTTGGTGCACTGGGCCCATGTTGCACTGCAGCTTAGGTGTGCAGGAACCATAATTTCTAGGCACAGTAATCAATCCAAGGCCAGAACACTCGTGGTCTCAGCATAAAAAAAAAAGTCAAGGATGTGGCTGCTTTCCTCTGAACTGTGCATTTTAGAGTACTTTTTTACTCTCCTAAGGTTCCAAACATCAGCCAATCCTTGTCTTCTAAGACGCTTAAGGAGATTTCCATGGTGCATTTACAGTGACAATTTGCTGTTCACCTACAACCTTAGTGTTATACTTGCATATCATTGCCGCACCATTACATACAGATGAACGTTATGTCAATGGAACTGACAAATGTTGCAGAATGAAAGACGAAAATGTCTCACTGTCACGACCTACCAAAATTCAGATGACATGCTTCTATTTTTAGAATAGCTGTCTTAATGTTGTGATGCATTGCATCCTATGAATGAATACTGTGTCAGTAGTGAGTATATTCTTCTCCGTCGCCTTTTTTTTTGGTTCATTTTAGTTAATGACATCATAATCTAAGGATCAAAGGCGTGCAGAAAAGATTTGTGATATTATCTGAAAATCATGCCAATGATGCAGTTCAGTACTGCGGTTCCCTACGGCCCTATAGCAGTAAGTTACTAGAGTACATAGTATCTCATTTAGTGAATCGATTTGTTCATTTTCTATGCAACCACCCAAGAGCCAACAGCTGACTATTTCCATTTGCTCTCTGCACTCAGGATTTGTAATAGATGTAATATCTGTTTTTTTCCCCCTTTTTCTATTGTTGTGACTTTTCATTGTGCATTTTTTTGGCATCCGCAGAAAACAGGTTTTGTCAGACAGCGTGCTCTTTGTTGTCAGTAGTGGGAGAGCAAGATTGTTAGAGGAGATGGATCTGTTAAAGACTGAAAAGATGGCACAAGATGGCAAATATGTTAGATTGTGACAGGGAGAGCGGGGACTGAGACTCTCTGACAAGGAAGCAAAGCCCATAGGAAGAGCGCATAGGACAGGGAGATGTGAAGATGAACCGCTAACCAAGGATAGACCTAATTAAAATGTGATTTCCACCTTCAGGGAGGTAACAAAGAGCCCACACAAAATGAAGGATTAGATGGAAAAATCAAAGAAGACAGAGGAATTCCTTGCCGGCTGCACCTGAACGGTGACTTGAAATCTTTTTTTAAAGCCTTTGAGTGACAGTGTGACGGGTTGTTCTGGTGCGGGGCTTTATTCATTGTGGTAAAGATGACTGACAGGCAAAAAAAAAATGGGAGGTGAGCATCATGTGTCACTCTATTTAAGTTGGATAAAACAGAATATATGATCCCCAGACTGTCAGCCGCAGCATGAGTGGGCCTTGAATATATTGACAGGGATATGCGTTTTGTCATACGAATTGAACTTTGACAGTTGCATATCTGCCTTTTGAATGAATGACAGTGACATCAATTCTGTTGTTGTAATGAAATCAGCCAAACCTTTACTGCATCGGACGGTGTCATGAACAAGATCACAAGACACTTATGGCGCTGTACGTGAGGTTCCAACTCACCCCAACCCGGAAGAAGCGATCTGCTGGTTTAGACAGGCAGTTTTGGTGCAGCGTCGGAAGCAATGCAGGAATCGTATTTCGCCATTGTCGAGAAAGGAGTGCTGAGCACATTCGGAAAGGTTTTTAATTTACCTGGCGACCTACGTTCGAACCTTCAACCATGGTTGCGACTTCTGGGAAGTGCCCGAAATAATTATATTTTGGATACGAACTGTTTTTGTGTGTGCACCTGCATTCATACTGCACAAAACCAACCCATCAATCTTAATCATTTTGATTGCAGTGCTATTGTACAAGAAAGACTCTCATCATAATCACTTAGCTCCATCATTTCTTAACAGCTCACTAGTTACTACCCTGTAACTTAATTTTTTGTTTGTCAGAGGACGTTAATCGGTCTTCTTAGAAGTGGTTCAGCCTGAATGATGAGTTTGTTTTTACTATTAAAGCTGTGGGGGAGGGCAAGTGCAGAAATTGCTGAGTCATGGTAACATTGCCGTACGTCTGAAATTGAACATGCTGCTATTTTGACCTTGCGACTGCGTAACAGCTGCGCTCCGACTGTCTGGCACTCCTGTCATAATGAGCCCTTTTTGAAAGCTTAAACTGTTCAGAACGTGTAAGTACGAATACGAGTATTTACGAAACATGGCCAACATGCCAGCTTTTTTTTTCAGAAGCAATTTTCCATCTTTATCAAACAAAGCCCTTCACTGTGCCCTAATTTAACTCTGGAGCCATTCAACACATGCATATCCATCACATCCAGTTCAAATGAGATGATAATCGCTGTTCTACGGATCGGTGGCGAGGCCTTTTGGCTTTGATATGAGGGTTAGCGCTGATAGGACACCGGTGGATTGAAGGCTCACACACACGCACACATACACACACTATTCAAACGACAGACAGAGGAATTTTGATGTTGCCGGTTTCCCAGCATGGGGTCTTACCGTATCTTTCTCTGTGCAGACTCACAACCATATGGTCTATTGAGAAGTGTGAGATAAAATGGAATAAATGGCATTTGCATGAGGTTCTTTAGTAATGCGGTCTGATTTCCCTGCCTTAGATCTCTCAGATCATGCATGTAGCATTGTATTTTTTTTTTTAATTTCCTTTTTGAACTCCCGTCAGAGATTTCCCTCTGCTTTCACTACTTGCCATATCCGTATCATTCAGCGTACCAGTGATTTGGCCATTGCTGCGTCAATGTAACTGCCCGGTTTGTGTGTAAACCAGAGCAAGGGGAACATTCTAAACAAAACAAAAATATATTGAGGAAAATGGTGTGCAGATAGAGAGATGGGACGTCAGCCTAATGGGGCTTGTTTTTTTTTTCCCCCGTGCCAGCTTGGGCCCCTGCCCAGGTGCCAGTATAGCGTGCTGATGCAGAGAAATGGATTTTCTCAGTCAGATGTCATTGTGTCTTGTCAGACTCCCTGCCTGATAGAAGTATTGAGTGGCGTGAGATCATGCAAGCCTGAACTGGTATAGTGGCCTGTGTCAGCCACTGCTGCAGCTGCCACCACCCAAGAAGGGACAGGTCAACAGGGGGAGTTGGCATTTTTCTGGAAGCCTCTGTATTAGAAAAAACATCCTTACAAGTGGTCCCCTGAGGCAAGTTGTCAGAAGTAATACGCTTATAATCCCAAGCGCATTCTCACACAGGCATTATGCTATGCTCACATTAGCTGCCGCTGTTCATTGTCCCTCAATTGTTTATAATTTCATTTTGGAGCAAATAGGTCACTGGAAGAGCCTAACTGGAGCAGAATTAAACTCTGTAACCCGGATTAGTCTTTGGTACCACTGACAACAGTTAACTGTAGCCCTTTGCAAATGGCTTTATGGGACAATGCATGCTGAATCCAAAGAGGAATTGATGGTGTGTCACAGCTTCAAATGTGTCTGGATTTCCCTTCATCCAATTAGAATTTGAAAATGTTCTTTTGCTCATGTAGTCACTAACAATAAGACCTGCACACACTCATCCCATGCTTTAATGACACACATTATATAGTGTGTGTCAAATGGCTGCAGGCAGGCCAGACCTTTGAACAGGAAGAGAAAGGACATGTATCATAGCTCAGACCATTAACTGCAGCAATGGAAGGAATTGGCTTATTTTCTTTTGGGCATATTATTATGCTCCAGAGATTGCAGGCACATGTGAATTCCAGATTGAAAGAGAAGTCCCATTGTCTCAGAAAATCTACTGCTTGCATTCATTTTTAACGCAACCTTCTTTTGCACATAGAAGTGATTTCTTTGAAGCTTCATCATTGTGTCCAGCTGTCTAGAAGACATTGGTAAGATCAGTGATTATGCAATGTTTTATCAGAGCTGGGGTCTGGTCTTATTAAGTATGATATTAGGGATGGCAAATTACTGCGTTAATTGTGATTAATCAATTGCAGTCATATTTAGTTGTGTTGTTTAATCGCGTTAATCTAATTTTTAATATCTAACTTGACTGTGTCTGTATTGCCTTTTTATAAAAGCCGTTTTTATGCGTTGGGCTTTTTTGTGCTTGAGTTGTTGGGGGTGGAATAGTCTTTCTAATTATTTGGAGATTGAGAACAGAACACAGCAATAATCCCCCTGGTGGTGGGAAATAAATGTTGCAGACAGCACTTAGGACTAGTCGCAAATACAGCAGAATGTAAATGTAAATCTGTTCAAGTCTGTTGATAACAATAAATTACTTTATAAAGCTACTTTTTTTGTTATAAATCAATCTTTTGATCTGCCACAATAATGGAATGAATTTAAATTCAAATAAATATCTTGAATTATGCACAGAAAGAAGCACATATAAGTGCACATTAGGTTCCATAAATAGAGCTTTTAACACCAGGCTGCCACAGAAAAAAAATACCCGGTTTTATCACTAAGCTTGTAAAATGAATGAGTGAGCCGGTATGCCTAAGCCAGCATCCCTAAGCTTTAGATGTCCTCGTGTATTACACTAACAAAAGTGGATGCTTCTCAGTAGTTAGGCAAAAATTGGATAGCATGCTGCCTACACTTCCCACACTTCTGGGCAACAGCATGCTGAAGCATCACTTTGGAGGTGGAGGTGTGTGTATATACACAAGCTTTGGAAGTTTGTAAAGACATGGAGAAAAAAAAAATCTTTATTACCCCGCTGTAATTCAGGGCTGTAAGAGATGCTCCTTTTAGCTGAGTGTCCACTGGCAGGTCCATGGGACCCAGAGTTGCAGAAATAGAAAGTGGTGGTGGAGCTCTGTTGCTCTCAGTGGTGCTTACCCAGTCTCACGCCTGATGTGATGCGCAGACCAGGTAGAGTGTTGTGCATTGGGGAGGGGATGCTGGCTTGGGGACAAATGCTCTTCAACCTTTGCCATTCCAGGCAGCCCTGGCTGGCATCAAGAGAAAGGCCCTTGGGGTCGCCCCTCCATCATGGTATGATGAGGACAGAGAGCTGCTGAACCTCGCTCTAACGAGTGTCCTGCCCTTCATTGATGGATAACACTTGAGACTGGAATTGAACTGTATGTGTCTTACATGCATTCCATATTTCCTTTTGAGGTACGGAGGAAAGAAATCACTTCCCCATTATGCATTGACACTGTCAGTTCAAGAGATCTCAGAATGCACTCGACTTTACACATTCAAATAGGACGATATTCAGCAGAGGTGATTATTTTCTATTCTACAATCTTCCATGAGTGTAAAGTACATTTTTTTACATTTCAGTCTTTTAACAAATGGAAATATCCTCTTGCCGATTGGATCAATTCCTAATTTTGCAATTTTATGTTAACATGGTGTATCATGCATTCATTGGTCTACATGGCTTAAGCTAACAAGAACCTCATGACTAAATATAGTACAATCTTATGCCTTCCAAATGGCTTAACTAACATTTTGCTGGCCTATTTCAGAAACAATCTGAATGCCCTTACTAGTTTTTTTTTATTATGATTCAATCTTAATGCCTGCTTCACTAGAGCCAATTTTTTTTTATATATATACTGACTTTCAAAGCGTACTTTAAAACTTCTTTTCTGGCAAACGCTCTCCCTAAATACTCTTGTTTTCCAGCCAAAAGTGAAGTAATTCAGACAGAATTGTGCATGACGGTGTATCTTGTTTCGGTGATGGATTGCTGCAGCATCTCATGTGTAATTAGAGAGCCTATTTGGGTTTATTGGAAACCTGTAACAGATATGAACCACCAAAGGCGTATTTAACCTAAAGCAGTCGTGTTGCAATTTTTACACTGGTTTCACAGGTTTAATTGACTTTTTAATTTGGGTTAAAAGATACAGTTGCATTTGATTTTTTTTTAATGAGCATTAGCTGTTTTGCACAGTATATGAACTATGCTTCAGACTGGATTTTCAGACGGCTGTCTCAATCTAAAGTAGCTTTCTGCCTGTGTGTAATCTCCTTTTCTGGCTCACCATGGCAGAACTCAGCATTTATGTTCAAGTAATGTTGAAATATCCCAGGGCACATCTTCATGTGGGAGATGTATGAAACCTCTAGAAAAAAACATATATATTTTTGCAATATTCATGCAGCATTTTTCTTCGCTTGCCCTATGGGTAGCTCCCTCTCCGATGATCTTGATGTAAAGGCCCGACACTTGTCACTCATCTTGATGAGCAGTCAACTTTGCAACAGTTTCAAGCCAGGAGATGAGGCACCCATCAAACAGCCACCACAGGGACTGAAAAACAGATGGTGAGTGGAGCCTCTTAAAAAAAAAAAAAGCAACAGCGATACTTACTCCCAATGTGCATTTTTGTATCTTTTTTTTCCATCATCGTTTTGATTTCCTGCTCTTTAAATTACTGAATCATTCACACTTGAAAATCCCATCCTAGCTCTCACCTCGTTTTTGAAACAAAAGCCAAGTGAATATGAAAACATTTTCATTAATAATACCATGCCATTCACACTCAAGGTCACACACAGACCTAGACTTTGCTGCCTGACCCAGTTTACCCATCAGTTGATGAAATTTTAATTTCATTATCTCACAATGTAGTACATGCCCTGTTCATTTATGTTATATTAATGTGATAAAACATTTATGGTGCTACTTTAAGGCCCCTCTAATTCATACAGCTGCACTAAAGTGGAGGTATGGGCTACATTAAATGAACCAAAATATGTATTCCAGGGTCTCCTGCACATTTAATTTCACATATTATCTCATATATATGGTCAACACAGGTGTTAAAGGTTAATATATTTAATGTAGTTATTTTAGACTTATTTCAACATTATCAGAAATGAAGTTTGTGAATGCCACTCTTCCTTAATTCATATTAATTTGCTCCCATTTACTTGTGATACACATTGTGGCCAACCCATTTTAGCACAAATTGAGTTTTTTCCAGCAACGGTCGGCATCAGTATCCTTGGACACAAACTTTTATTTTATTTTTTTGATGTTTTCATTTCCCTTAATCAAAGCTGGTCAGAAGAGCAATCATCTGACAGTGAAAATACGGATAAAGCAGCATTTAGGAAATTGCTGCTGTTGCCTCTCTGCTCCACAAAAGGCAATTTTCATATTTCATCATGTCATAAATTTGATTTGTCCTTTTCCAAATTCATAGCCCTACTGTTCTGGGCATTGTGGGAGCAGAGCTTTCCATCTGACTGGGTTAGTATGCTGACTTTCCTGGTGAATTTCTAGTCATGCAGCAACTCTCTATCTACGGTAAATGGTCAAATAAAGCTTTGTCTCTCCAGGGCCGTTATTTAGTCGCTGCGTTGACTGCTGACATGATTCTAAAGATTGGATTTTGTGAGATTATGTTGATGTTTGTCCCTACTTTTGAATGCCGCTGCACCATCCAAATCTGTGTGCATTACATTGTATCACCTTTATCTATTTATCACTTGTGCTGATATTTGCATTTTTACCTGGACTGCATCCAGACTGCATTAGTACTCTGTTTCAGCCTGAAGCAGATCATTTGGTTTCTGGTTTGAGGATATGATTAAATGATAAAAGTGTTATTGCAGCAACCGCAGCCATCGACAAGGCTGCGGAGATGTGCAGAATATGTCACTATAAATTTTATTTCAGAGCTGTTTTCCTCAATGGCTGTCTTCTACCTTGACTGTGCAGGTGTCTGCTAATTAAAGACTAATGCTATCTTTCTCAAGTTAAGGGATCACGGAGATCAAAGGCAAAATTAGAAAAGAGATAACATCTTGATCGAAAGGGGAGGTAAAACAGCAAATGGATCATGGAAGACATCCTTTTTTCATGTCAATAAGATCAATGAGTGAAAGATAGTGAGCATGAAAGTGATGCATATGAATTAGCCTCAGGAGCTAATCCTCGGAGGGAAATAATTCCCTCTTTGACAATTAGAGCTGAAGATCACATAAGGAAGACTGATTTTTGCATTTATATATGAAAATTAAATTGCAGTTGCAGCCGCATTAAGCAGTGTTTTTTTTTTTTTCCCATTTCTTACCTTATCCATATGAAAGCAACAATGGTTTTCTGATGAAGGGAAGTGAGATTTGTAATAGGTTGAATGGGCACTGTTAAAAGACGTGGACAAATAAAGTAAAAACAAAGCAATAACACATTGAAAGAGGTGGAAAAAGCCTGAGTGCTTCCATATACGTTCCGTTAAAGGAACACTGTACACTGAATGTTTTCTTTGAAATGAATTATCGTCTATCTGCTGATATGAGACCATGGAGAGCTGCCATGGTGAGAGAAAGAGCCATAGAGTGCAAATGTGAATGCTCAAAGCAGCAAAATAAAAAAGGTTCAAAGGCAAGTGACCAAGAAAGCGGCATTCAGACAAGAGGAAGAGTGAGCGTGTCGGAGTGAGACAGGAATAGATAAGTGACTCTTCTTGTAAATGTCACGCAGTAATCAGAGAAGGATTGGATGATAAAAAGGTCTGATAATTATCATGACAATATTACCTGTTAAAGCAGTTCACAAAAAGGTGACTTTTCTCAGCACCATTGTGTCTTTCGGTCTCTATACTGTCTCTCTTATGGTGTTTATTCCCCTCACTAATTTACACCAGACCGTTTTCTGTTTCCTGTTTACAATACCATTCACAGCAGATCAGAGTCAAGCGGAGTCAGTCGAGTAGTTCAGCGAGAAATGTACTCTTTACACTAGCATTAACCAAACCATTAGTCAAACTGATTAATACCCTGCCTTCTTCATCCTTGACCTTGCGTATAATTAATAACAGAGCTATGCTTTGTGGCAAAATAAGTTTTAAAAAAATACATACAGAATCAGCCAATTGAGTGTCTAGTCACAATGTTCTGTGCACCACAAGGCTTTAGTCCATTTTCCTTCAGCCTACCTAATAATAATACACAGAAATCCGAAAAGCAAATGTGAGGTTTTTTATTTCAGGAATGACGGAATCATGGAGAAAGAGGAGACGAGTGTTTCAAAAGGTACTGGAGGAAATAGGTTATCATATTGCACATGTACGATATGATTATAACATCGAATCAGTTCTTAAGTAAACCCATCCATCCACCCATTTCCACTTTTCCTCTTTGCATGTCACGAGAGTCCCTGGAGCCTATCTCAGCTTGCTATGGGCGAGAGGCCGGGTACACCTCGGACGTGTCGCCACCGCACAGATTCAGACAACCATTTGTGCACATACAGTCAATCGACCTAAATTGCATGGTTTTGGAGGTGGGAGGAAACCAGAGAACCCAGAGAAAACCCATGCGTAGAACACACAAACGAATACAAATATACGAACCCAGTACGTTCTTTCTGTGAGGCTACAGCGCTAACCCGAGACAGAGCAAATGTTTAAATGATTATTGGCATTATTAAACTTATATATCATTACCCTACATATGGTAGGCAAGTAATAAAGTCCATGCATGTTGTGCTTAACATTATTAGTATTATACTAAACATATAAATAAGTTATTTCTTTGTAAAAGGTCGTGTTTTAATCCTAACCATCATCTACATAACTCTGGAGCAACCAGCATTACGGATTTAAATGAACACTATTAATAAAATACCTGCTCTGGCCTAAAGAACAAATGCAAATTTATAAATTTAGGCACTGAAGTCTGACTAATGCATCTCAAACACAACTTACACATGGTCCTCTGAGTCCCCAAAGCTCTCTTTCTCTGCATGAATACGAGATTGAATCCAGCATATCGAGTAATCATGTTTATTATCCAAACTGACTGCTCTTATAAAAGATTTAGACAAAACGGGGAGACCATCTTTTTTCCTTCCCATGTCTACTCGGGCAACTGTGGGAATTTGGTCAATAATGTTTTGCCTTAATGTAAATGGATAAGAAGATTATCAGGAGACCTTGTATTCAATTTGTGTTACCTTGTTGAAACATTTATTGACCGTGGTGCTGTTTCAACCAAGTCAGTGGCAAAATAGCCTGGAAACTTATGGAAGTGGGCCTTTGATGGCTGTATAATAAGCAGAGACCTGAGTGGCTTATGTTTGCAATAAATTATTTATTTGTGTTTTTACCATTGACAACTGCTGCAAATCAATATTATGTTATTCAGAATGCAATTTCCAGTCAGTAATTGGCTGCGGAGGCAAATATATTGTTGGAGGCTCGCTCCCTTTAGAAGGATTTCACAAACAACCTCTGCGCACCAGCAAACAAGCAATTATATAACTTACAAAAGCGACATTACAGCATCGTTTAGATGTCTCCTCCCTTGATGTTTCGGGTCTGCTTTATCTGAAGATGCCCCGCGTGTGACACAGCCTGACAACACCTTAGTACTGTTTGACATTTCGCACTGTATATCAATTCCTCGATTGGCGCGCTAAGGCTTTGTCAAACGCAGCGATATGAAAGGCAGTCTTCAAATAAAGGAACTCTTAGACAAAATGTTGGCTAAGGGGAGAACTGACAGGAAATGTACCACTGAACCATCCGCCACGTCTTTTCCTGACGTGCCTCCCGCTGACACGTCCACTCATCAAGCCTCTGTCAGTGAGGAGACGGAGCCGAGAACTCAGGCCTCGCTGAATCTTTCACTTTGACATGTGCGCCTCAGACTTCAATGCCGCCGCACGTCGTTGCATCACCTTGTGTAAACCATTTGACAGAGAAGCAAACCATTTGATTTCACTAAATCATCCTTCCACTATAGGGTTTGGTTGTGTTCACTAACTTGTTTCCTCCGTCTGAGCCTGTCCTGCACATCTTAGCAACATTGGTTGAAACATTATGTTGACTAAAATGAGGGATTCCTTTGGGTTTCGACGGTGTCGGTAACATTTGGGATGCTGCACACAGCTTAAATGACAAAGGTTCAGCGGTTTTAGACACAGTTTAATCATTTACATGTACTTTTCAACGGAGGCATAGATGTTTTGGTGCTATGTAAAGTAACGCTCTCGCGAGAAAATGAAACAAAGGCATGCTGTTGTGAGTCCTGAGGAGTAAATGCATACCTGCCATCTACAGGAAGACACCATTGTGTTGCAGCAGCATGGATGTGCATCACCCATACACCCCCTTTCCTTCTGCCTTCTTTATATTCTATATTATTCTGATTGTGGGATGCAATCTCGTGCGTCTGACGTTCAAAACGCTACCATTGTTATTTTGTATTCCATTACAATGAGCAAGGAACACGTGCGTGTCAAACATTATGTTTGTGCACAAACATAATGTTTTCCAGCAAGTTTTCCTCTCTTAAAAAAAATGCAACCCTCCGGAGAAAAACAATACTGTTTTTAGTAGCTTCTGCTTACGGGGAGAAACTGTTCAGAGCACCTGAATAACAAGACATGTCATCGCAAAAGAAATACAAAACCCTGTTTTTGTGTTTTCATTTTCACGGGGTATGACAATCAGAGTATATTCACACCCAGTTATTATACTTATAACCAGCACCAGGTGCCGTCTTCTCACGTCTGAAGTATTTCCGTATTTATTTTTTTGTCTTTTTTTTTTTTGAGGGGGGGAATAGTTTAGTCATACGCCACATAAATTGTTTACAGGCACCACACATATACCATTAATATCACTCACACACACACTCTCAAACAATATAGTAGCTGTTTTCCCCCCACCATCCCTCTCTGAGCTGTGGGACTCTCATATTTGTTCGCCATCGATCATAGCGGTGCGGCACACACGCTGGAAAGCAGCCGGTGGGTAGAGGCAGCATTTGCAATCAAACAGAGAGGAGCAGTGTGAAATCTCAGGAAGAGGCAGCTTCCCCCATGCCCGTGGGCAGGGGATCAGACAATGAGGAAGCCTGCCTCAGACGCCGGACACCTCCCACTGGCACCCTGATGCAAGCAGCATGCAAACCCACCCCTCACATGCATCTGTCAGCCGGGAGGTTAAGCTGTGCGTGTGCCCCCACTTTGTAGCTGCACTGTGGAGTGTATGTCGCTACTTCGATGGAGGTGGCAGCGGAGGTGTAGAAGGTTCACAGTAAGTCGTTCATGTGATAGCGTAGGTGGAAATTATGTTTTCTCTCTTTTTTTTTTCTTTCATGAAATTGCTTCAAGCAAGCCGATGGGAGTGACCCAGTATAGAGAAGGAAAGCCAAAGGTGCAAGTTATCTCTGAGTCAAGTGGGAAAGACTTCTGTTCAGAAAGCAAGACATGTCATTGCTGTTCAAAATTAAATCGGAAGCTCTAAATTCTCTTGCAGCCTCTGGCATAATAGTGCTGTGGTTGGCCCGTCTGTCCTCCTTTGTCCACCTTGGCTCTCCAACCATGACATACAAGACTATAAACTCTCAAGGGGTTTGTCAAAGACACTGAGCAGATTTATTTCTAGTAAAAGTGCTGGAGAAAACAGGGTTGACCCGATAGAAAACTACAAATTTCCTGCCAAGCCCTTTCCTGTGACTCCACCCCATCATCCTGTCCTTTTCAAATTTCAAACAACGATCATCTCAGTCAAATTTAGAAAGTGTGTTTTTGTGTACGGAGCACTGCTGTAGTGGGCACTACACTGCAGATGGCTAATAGCCACAGTGAATGCTACACAATAAAACATTTAATCATAAATATCGATTTTATTTTCTTCCTTTTCCTCGAGATATTTTTGAACACAACAGAAAGGCCAGTGATGATACTGATAACACTCAGGCAACCACACAATGAGCAGTTTACCATTATTATTACATGTTGAAAATGTGTTTTGAGCTGACATGTGAGTGGAAATGACATGCTCTTCAGAATGCTAATGACAGCGTTTAGGAACAAGCGTGACAGGCTGTGGTTGAATATAGACCTCGACTTCATTCAATTCAATTCAATTCAGTTTTATTTATATAGCGCCAGATCACAACATAAAGTCATCTCAAGGCACTGTCACCTTGTCTGTCAAGAACAGACAAGGTGTCAAAGTGACTTAAAATAAATGCATTTAAAATTTAGAAGAAACACCAGCATTCAAGGTAATGTCATCATCTCGCCATAACATGTGACTTGACACAAGCTAGATCAGACATGGGCAAACCCAGGCCCGGGGGCCATATGTGGCCCGTTGGTCTTTTTAATCCGGCCCGCCGAACTTGTCCAAATTATATCATTAAATATAATTGTATTATAATTAAACCTCATTCATTTGACATTTTCCCTGTCATGCTACCTGTAAAAGGCCAAATCCTTTAATGCAATAGCTTTCATGTGTCATTTAGTCATTTAGCTCACACAAACACTCCATCCATCTGTTCTCGGTCCGGCCCCTCTGTCAAATTTTAGAACCTATTGTGGCCCGCGAGTCAAAAAGTTTGCCCACGCCTGAGCTAGATGATGCGTTCAGATGTCATTTCTGATTTTATGGCTCTTGATGATGATAAGTGTGGTTTCAAATGTGCTTTAATTCTCTCACTTTCTTCACTGGTGCACAGTGTTGTTTTATTAAACAGTCGACCTTAAGTTAATTACTGGCCTGGGAGTTTTTGAGGACGTGGCAATCGGTTCACAGATAAATGATGCAGCTTTTTTTATGGCTGACTGAGATCTCTGTGCATGTATTCATAATATCGTTGCTCCTTCACAGGTTTGAGAGTAATGGTCATTTCTAATTCTTAAAGAAAATAATATGGCTAAATGTGGCAAATTGTTTTATAAAACCTAGGTAGATTAACTTTTTTTTTTCCTTGAGCACAGATTTTTTAGATATGGAGCCATTCCACATTTTATACAGATGCCTGGTGTGGCATAAACCTCCTGGAAGCTGAGCAGACGGTTAAATCAAGTGTGAAATCCTTTTGGAGTAGACGCCGACGCGACTGTGCTTGCGCTTGGGAGCATGCTCCTCAAACCTCTTCCCGACTCTCTCGCCGTGAACATCTCTTGCAGCGAGGGCCCATTTCACTGCAGTGATGCATGCAGACAACGCTCTCAGTGGCGCAGAGAAAATGAACCTCAAATCATCATCATGCATGAGGCGGCGGACACGCACGCCTTTTCTCCCAAACCCCGTTTCTTCTCTCTAAATTAGGCATAAAAAATGTCGTTCGTTCATTTGAAAAGAATCACCGGCATGTAAACATGGACTAGCCAAACCAAAAAAAGGGAGAAGAGTATGTTGCTTTAGCATAATGACACAATTAAGCATGAAAAGGGCCGATCATTGCTGAAACATTTAGCTATTTAGCATTACTGGAACAATGAGATTAAAAGTAACAATAGCTTATGCTATTGATTGTTTCATAAACAATGGAACAATTGTTTATAGATTACACATGAGAAATGCATTTTTTACACCTAAAGAGATGGAGAACAAAACCCTTGTTTAGTCATTCCACTTGATCTCTTACTTTGGTTTTTGATTGATCGAAGCCTTGGTGGGCCAGATGCAGTATTTCCGGTCTCAGCATGGGATAATTATCTTGCCACTGGTAATGAATACAATACTGATGGTATGTCTCATTGGCTTAGCGTCAAACTAGCACTTTTACTATCAGCTGCGAAGCCTCGCTATGAGCCTCTAATTCGTGCAGCAACATCTTTCTGTCCTCGAGTGTTGCTCCGAGCTCTCCACATCCTCAATGAATACATTTGCTCTCTTTCACACTCTGTCCTATAGCCAGAAAGCAAGACAAGAGCATCAGTGACGGACTCGTTCTTTAATGGCATGGACAGCTATGAGGCATTACAGTAATGCATCTATCACAGCAATCAAAAGTTTACATGTGGGTGTCACCGCAGTGTCGTAGATCTTAGTTGCCTGCTCTGGCCTTAAAACACATTGATTTGGCTGTCCTGGGCACAGTCTGAAAAGATAACAAAGATAAATTGACTGGTGCTTCCATTAAATCCGGCCTGCACGTTTTCGCTTGTCAACAGGTGGGCCGCTTAACAAATGCGTTTGCTGCCAGCTGCACAATTCTGTGAAGCAAATGTGGCTTTGCAGAAACCCAATGTGCTCTTGAGCAATCGCTGAAGCAAACTTCTTTTGAAGCACTTGTGGTTTATACATTAAAATCAGGTCACTGGGTCATGGACCCATTTATTTAATTTGGGACTCTGAAAAGGAAATGAAAGATAATCAAGGGCAGAGAACTCATTTTAGCACTGCCAATCAATATCTGTTTCTACAATGGTTTTGCTCACAGGGACACAGCTATTCTCTTGGTAATCAAACACTGCACGTCTACGTGTCTGGAGGCATCTTTCTATATTTTCAACATTGTATATTTATTTTTGTGATGTTTAAATATGTTTGACTGAGAAAAACCAACAACAACATAAAGCCCTTTGAAGCAATAGGAAATCAGCACAATACCATTGAATGCTTAGTGATATATTAAAAGCATGTCAGACAAACGGCTGTTGGATACTTCTAAGTGACACAGACACAGCAAGCCATCTCCTGAGTGTATCACATCAAGGATTACACACACCTACACACACACACACAGTAGCGCTCATTGCACAGTGCATAGCAACAGCTACATAGCAACTGCTGCAGACTGCTTAGCAACAGCTGCAAAGACGTCAAGGGGGTGGGTGGGGGATGTTGGTTTCACGGGGTGTTTAAAATGACACAATTTCTGTTCAGAAATGCCTTTCAGACTTTTCTTTGACTGTTTGATGCTTTTAGTCTGCAGACCACATCTGTCAGTGTTGATTACAATTTCTGAATGCAAGTCTATTGAAAATAATTACAAAAATCTTATTTTTTAATCATTAGTAGTTGTGGTGAAAGTTAAACTCTTTGCAGAATCACCCAAATTATTCAAATCCAAAAGGTTGTTAAGTGATGGATTCAGATTACTTTCAAGCTCTCTGATGGTGCCTTTCGTTCACTCACACCCACAGATATCCGCTCCCTCCCTGACGTGGCGATGACCGGAAACTGCACAACTGAGTGCAGCGAACTGGGACATTCAGACGCCTGCTGGATGCCTGGGCATCCCTCCCCCGTGCGCAAGACCAGGAACCCTCCAAAACTCTCCACCTTTGTGCCTTACCAGGAGAGGGGGAGCCTGGGACGCCTGGCAAATGGGAGCGCTAGGCTGGGCGGCGAGGAGCACCGACCGCGCCTTCCGCCCTCCCGTAGTGCCTATTCCAACAGCGGTCATGACGCCAGTCAGGACTGTCCCCTCGAGGAGATGCCCCTGAGCGTAGCCTCTGAGTTCCCTCCCACCTCCTCCCCTCCTGCCCACACTCCAAAAAGAGAAATTTACCTGTGAATGCATATCGGCATCCAATTGGTGCACTAGAGATACACCGAGTTCAGAAGGAGAAACAGGCTGTCCACATGTTAAAGCCAATGCCCATTTTGTAGTTAATAATAGGCTGTGACTCATTTAATCACTGGCATGAACACAAGCTTTTTATCATCTTCTCCTTAAATTTTTAATTTATTAGCGTATTTATTACGAATTTCACAAAGCTAATTGGTGCACTCACTCATTTACTCGTGCAAAATATCGAATAATAAAATTAGAACTGACCAAAAGGGAGCACTGATGGAAATTGCTACTTTAGCAGTCACTAAGTATTGTCGTAGTTAACAGAGTCACGTTCCGCGAAGTGACCTCTTGAATTTGAACGTTTGTGATCAGTGCTCTTGTGCCATCCATTGGCATATCTAAACAGACAGCCAGTCAGGCCCTATCAGAAGGCATAAAAAGTTTTGACTATCAAATGAAATGGTCTGTCTTAATGTACAGTACTGTAAATACATATGAATGGTGTGTTCTACATATATTTTTGTCTGGCATAGGCTAAAAAAAAAAAGAATTCTAGCATATTTAAGCTTTTCATTTGCTGCTGCTGCTGTTTAGACTTGATTGAAACCATCTCCCAGTAGTGGAGCTAGATATTGTGGTAGGAATTGATCCAGTCCATACACTCATACACACACACACACATATACACCTTTACCCCTAATCCTGATAGAATGGCCTTTACCTCTGCTCCCCATTGAGCTCTGCCACTGGTGGAGAAAGCTGTGATGCAGCATTTAAAATGACATTGTGTTCCACTGACTCTCAGCGCTGTGACCTGTCGCTAAGTCAGGAAAACAGTTGACTTGGCCACCGTACCACAGAGTCACAATGACCAAATGCACATTCTTGACACATTCTGATTGGCTTGTGACGCATCCTGACACTGGAACCACTTCCACATATCTATTTTCTCGAGCTCTACTCTGTCCTGACAATCAGACAGGCTCCATGTGTATATCACATATAATCCTTACCCCTCAAGTTGTTTACATGGACGGGCACTTGAGCGAGGGGAACCACTACAAGAGTTTTAGCTCTTATGGAAATTAATGTCTGACGTAAACTATACATGAGAGCTCTACTTAGAGAGTGCTTTTTGTTTTAACGATCTCATGAGATATTCGTCTTCGGCACACACTGAATAGAATTAACAGACGATGGGGACCAGCGAGTCAATATCTGGATATCAAGAAATCCCTTGGTATTGTCAATAGCGTGGGGGGGGATTTCAGAATGAATATTTGATTTAATGTCAATACTTTTTTTAACACAGGCAATTATTATTATTGAGCTGAAACATAGGCTTAGCAGGAGTCGGGCTGTACTCCCGGCAACTCTTTGTTGTGATTCTCCTTGTATTGAGGACAACATGCTTCATAAATGATTAGGCAATTTCCCTCCTCTGGCAATTGCACAAAGCAGAAAAAAAAATAGGGCATGCCTGTGGGCTTCAGCTATCTTTACAAAGATGTCCCAAGTTAATCTGCTGGATATGTCTGAAGGTCATTAATAGCATGTTAATGATGACAACACTAGCCTGCTTGGCTACATTGGAAAGCTTAGCTGCTGTCTTTGATTTAAACACTTGTTCAATTAGATTTGTAGATACCTTTCACCTCTGCAGCAGATTTCCACAGTGAGATTGTGTCTCTGAGCTGGGGTGGAAGAGCCTAGAGTGGACATTTCCTAATTAGGGTGAGTAATGAATCCTGAGCCACGGCATGCATGAGCACACCCCCAGGACATGGCACCCACCAGATAATGCAAATCCTCCCGCAGAGCTACAATCAGTTATAAAATGGGTATTTTTTTTTATCACCACTTGCCTCATCAGGCTGCCATTGAAAACTGTGTTTAGAATAATTAAACTGGAAACATATGGAAATTACTGGACATGGCCATGATTACATAAGGTAGGTGATCATCCCACTTTGAGGGTGAGCAATTATGCTATTTTCAAAGCCATTTAGTGACTGAAATGAAATTTCAACAACAGCCATGATACACTGTGATTAGACCCCAACCGCTCCCCCCAAGCTCTTCTCTCAGCGCGGCTGATACGAACTCAACGTTGTGGGTAAGATCACTGACCTGGAATTAATGACAAATGAGAAAAACAGCGAAGAGCGATGAAAAAAAATCTGATTATCACGTAGCCTCAATCGCAACTTTATCTATTTAAATTCACAACTGCTTTGCATCCTAATTTACCTCTGGTCTTCACGAATTTTGCCCAGGGTATGCTTCAGCGACTCGGACATGTATAGATCACCAGTAAATAAAATAAACGGGATAACAAACCAACGGAAGGACGGGAGTTTGATTTAAGTCCTCTACAAAATAAGAGCAGGCCTGGGCCTATTTCGCCCATCTTGTAAATGAGTGGAACTCCTGCCGATAATCACCTCCTGCTACTCACACCTGGAACAGTGACCAATATACCACCGGGTTTGACCCTTCTTTTGAACTCATGCTCAAAGAACTGTGTTTGCTTCTCTCTGAAACACAGGACAATACTGGACGTCTTGAAGCACCTAAATACGTACACTCAAAAGTATGTTGAGTAATGTTTGATTTGTGCTTAACATTGATTTAATGTTGAATTCACTGAGTATATTTTGCCTCTCTGTAGTGTGTATCGTATGGTGATCATTTCTGTGGACAGGTGGACAAATTACTGTACTAAAACTGGCAAGGGATTTTATTATTTTTTTCCTTACTGATCAAAGACTCTTAATAAACTGGTTGTGTGAAAAAACATAATAAATAGAAATCTGTTGGTGGTGTAATGTACATAGATCTCCACAACCCTGAGTGTGTTACCAGGCAAGCGATGATTCTAGCATGAATTCCAAAGATAATTGGTGGAAACTGTTTCATTTTTTTTTTTTACCTACTGAAATGTCAGTGCTGGTTCATATTCAAAAGGCCCTCTCCCAAACAAACTGAAATTAACTGATCATTTCATCTTTTTTCACAGTACATCTAGAACAAAGACAATTGCCTTGAACATATGTCTTTGCAGGAGAGAATCTTGTTGTTATCCTAATTGTTGGTATATTTATATAGGATAAATGCTTTGTGATGCCATGTTTTGTACAGTTTTATGTACATACAAGTGAAGCTTTCTAAAAGTTCCGAGAAAAGCCGATGGCATAATAAAAATTGTAACATGTTTTCTTGAGATGTGCACATTTTGCCTTGGTTGGGTTGACCTTTGCTGAGTCAGTGTGAATGTGGCCGTTCTATGCCTGCACTGTAGTCATTCACCGGCTCTCACCTCCTGAGGACTTAATAAGTTTTTGTTTATTGTGAACAGTGGATCGTCTTATCTTACCAGTTTGTTAAACTCCTGTGTTCTGCTTTGTTCCGTTTTCGCATGTTGACAAATTCTCTTGTAATACTGTTCAGTCCTCATGAACTTTGTAATAAAATCACTTCAGGGAAAAATGAATGCTGTCAGTGTTTTCTTTGTTTTCTGTTGTTTTTCGACGCTTTTGAGTCTTAAACAACAGTTCGGCTGTTGGATTTTGTAAGAGTTTTCCGAGCCTCGGAGCTATATTGTATAAAATGTGCATCAGTCTTGGACCCAGACTCATTAATGAGAACTAGCATTCTTATGTGGGGGAACAGAGCCTCATTTCTAAGTCAGGAAGCCCCAGAATGTTGAGAGGGAAGCATTCCAGGTTTTGAAGTAGGTGAGTCCCAGGACCTTTGCTACTTCAATTGCAAAAAACAAAAATAGGTACGCCATCATACACTTTCAAAGCAATGAGCTGGTCGTTGCTCCAAATTGAATGTGGGACTTGGAAGGCTGCAGCATTGTGATGTTAATTCTGAGATGTCGAGGCACCATTTCAGAATAGAAGATGATGTCTACAATAGACAATGAGCCGTGGTTGAAAGCAATCTGTGAAACACTGACTCTTCATGTCTGGATGTTCACGCTCTACGTAACTTCTGCTGTGTTTGATCATTGGCACAGAAGCTGTGAAATAAACTGACTTTCAATGATGCACATCTACCATATTATTTAAAATATGTGAACTACAGGATTGCAACATGAGTCATTAAACATGTCAAGGCCTCTTTCATTAACAGTTCCAAAGCCAAGTCTTCATAATGTAGTCTTAATGTATAGTTCAAAATAAAAAAAGATTGTCAGTTTCTGATGAATTGTTAGACAACGTAAAATATATTTAACTAGTAGCGATACAATGACAGGAAAATGTGCCCTGCGTAATCATTGAAATGGCATAAAATGACTAGATTTCCTTTGCATCACAAGGCGCATCAGTCACTGTCAAGTCAGAGAGTGCTCTCATGATCTATCTCCGGTCACTTCTAAAATCTTGCAAGACAATGAGAACAGGCGCCGTTATCTGTGTTTTTATTTTTTGGGGGGGCTAAAGTATTGAAAAAGTGATGATGGTGGCAGAAAAATCAAGGGTTCATCATGCTTTACAAAGAATGTGGTTACCACAACACAGTTGTGTGGTAATCCTTCCAAAAACTAAGCAGTTCAGCAGTATCCTCTCCCATCCAGGCCTTGAGAACGGCCTTTCACTGCCCTCCTTTAGTGGACCATCCAACCTCAGCTGTGCAGCCTAATATGTACTTTAAAAAACAGAGCACATTCTATAAACTCCTTAAGACTGCTGAGCTGCACAGGCCAGCAGAACAGGCGGTATTAACTCCTCGTGAACATTGTTCCTTTATAATCCATCTAATCTACCTTCATTAAGAACATCATCCTCAGTTCTAGCTGCCACTAGGACTAAGACTTAAATAGATGTACAGTACCTGTAAGTCTTTGTTATCTAAAGCTCTATGGATTCTTTCACACATTATCTCAGTAAACACTAGAGAAATGTGACATGTTTGCCCAACAATTGATCATGAATGTTGCTCTGTAAGTGTAGGCTTATCGTCGTAAAATCATGCACATACCGTAATTGCTGAACTATTATGCGCACCTGTGAAAAAGCCGCACCCACTGAATTAAAAAATATATATATTTTGTACTAAAATAAGCCGCACATATTCGTAAACCGCAAGTTCATTGAGACAAATGATATTTAACGGAACACGGCTCGTAACGATATCCGCAGCAGGTCTCCAAGGTGAACAGCCTCTGGCATGTTAGAATAAGGGAAGTCGGCAAATCAGATCGGTAACTTCGGGATAAGGATTGGCTCTAAGGGCTGGGTCGGTCGGGCTGGGGTGCGAAGCGGGGCTGGGCTTGAACCGCGGCTGGGGGAGCAGTCGCCCCGTCGCCCTCCCCTCTCCGCCCGTCGGAGGCTGCGCGGCGCGCGCGCGCGCCTGGCGGGGTGTCCCCGTCCCCCTTGCCCCCGTGCCCCTCATCCTCCGTCCGCGGGAGCGTGGTGCGGCAGGGGTGGGGACGCCCGGGAGGTCGAGGGGGTGGGTTCCTTCCCCGCTACGCGGCGCGTCCGACGCCGCGTAGCGGATGGCGGACAGGCGGCGGGGACCGGGTACGGCGGTCCGGCGGCGGCGACTCTGGACGAGCGCCGGGCCCTTCTCGTGGATCTCCCCAGCTACCGCAAGCGGGGCTTTCCCTCCGGGCGGGCGGGCGTTAATTTTGTAACGAAAATAAATAGGCTTTAACGAAACACGGCTCGTAAAGAAAGTGGGAAAATATACGTAAATTTGCCGCGTCGTTGCATAAACCGCAAGGTTCAAAATATTGGAAAAAAGTAGCGGCTTGTACACCGGGAATTACGGTAGTTAAAATCATTACATTTATTAACTATAGAAACAGTTATGTATAAAAAATGATGTGTTGTAATGAATCACATAAGAATTAAGAATAAGGAACAATGCTGAATAGAAACTGAGAGGAGGAGACACACAAATGGAGAACATCAGAAGAGATGACCTGACACGCCCAGCATTTACTGTAGTTGCAGGTTGCCGACTTGAAACTCTTCCACAGCGGTTTGTCAAATGCCATTACCCAAGCCCTCTGACAGTGTAAGAGCTACTGTGTGTCATGGGGCAAAAGGTCATTGCACATAACATGCAATGGAGAGCACAGGGTATAACTGCAAGGCGTGGACCATCCTGGAACTCTGTGCTTTTAAGGTATGACGGATGATGTTTTCCTCCACATGGCACCGCTCCAATCCTGTCTGATGAGTTTTTGACTTTGATAGTCCAAGAGAGCAAAAAGGTCTCTCACCATTTTAACTGCCGCTTGGGCAACTAGCACTCATGCCTTGATAGACAGCAGCTTAAGAGGCATTCAACTGAGGTGTTGAAAATATTTCTAGTCTAGTGAGGAACACTGAGGCATTTATACAAGAAAGCAAGTCCAACCCAAAATAGAATATTTAGACCCGACACCCATCAATAACACATCTCTGGCTTTGAATTCAATATTAGGATGCATCAAATCTAGCAAAAGCTATTTGTAATCATCCTGCAATGCATGCATCACACCGGCTCTACCGCACTTGCCCATTCTCCACTAAGGAAAAAGTATGTGGTGCCCAATGCTACGTTTTAATGCCGCCTCTGTTGTGGATGCAAGTGAGCGGAGACGGTGCTAAAAGGTCACCTGAAACATTACAATACTCATTGGATACTCAGACAAGTTAAGTCAAGTTGAGCCAATAATATGTAATAGAAATGCGACTACATTACAAAGTCACAAGACTTTATATATATATATATATACATATATGCCTCTTATGCTTCGATAGATCTGACACACAGGCAGAATTAATCAATACAGCAACAACAGAAAACATTTCTATTCATCCGATGCGTGAGTGTACCTGAATATTTTGAGGCATGCATTGAGAGTTGAGCTCCGTCTCGCTGACCACTTGTCATTTCCTGAAAATACAAGTTCAGCGGCGCCGCCCTCTGCACTGGAAATACATTCCCACACAAGCATGCTGTTTTCCAGTGAGGTTGCTGCCTTGTATCACATTTGACCCAGCTATTCCTTGAGGGCTGAATATCAAGGAACTGAACTGTTATTTAGGGCCCGAAGACATTGCACCTCTTAGTCATGAGGCTTCCTTGGGTCAAAATGATGAGTGGGGAGTTTCAGATACTTAAACTCGTGTGAGTTTAACATTGAGCGTTGTTAAGGTCACTCATTTACAGTTGACTCTGACAGCACTATTATAGGCCATTACAGTCATAGAGTGCATTAGCGGTTTGTTTGCCTAATGGGGCTTCATAGTCGCTGGCTTTATGATCAGTTGAATGGAGGTGAGATTTTCTTTTGCTAATACTGCAAGGACAAGGGATGTTCATTTGAAGACAACTGTGGTACACATGTTGAACAGATGGTGCGAGAGAGGAGAAAAGAAAACTCAATGTTAAACTAGACCAGCTACCTCTAAACAAGGGTGGAGTTCTATGACAATGTGGAATTGGTTGCGAATAGTATTAGTGTCATCAGTACAAGCATGGCTATTCAGTACACATAAACATATGAATAGAACTACAAATTTATTTGATTAATAATAATAATAATAATTTGAAAATATCCTCTTAGTATTGTTATAATTAGTTCCATTACATCGCTCAACGTTGGAAGGTGGAGGTGTAAGAGTTGCAAGAGCTTGCAGAGATCCACTTCAAAACTTCTCTTTCAATACAAATCACATGAGTTGGTCTACCGAGTTTATCAGCTCTGAGGCCATGCTTAACTGGCTTCTAATTTTAGCCTCCCCTGCTTGCAAAGGAGACAGCCAATATTATCAATAGTATGTAACCTGACAGCTGGGGCAGCTAGCCTGCTGTGCACGGCACATCATTTAGTCTAGTGAAAGAAACAGCAAAAAAAAAAAGTTTTTTGACACCGCTTGCTATGAGCTACAGCACAATGTCTGCTAGACCGCTGGATGCTGCCGTGTATCTCCTGCAAAGACAGTGTAGAAATAACAAGGGGTAAACTCACCTGCATGCATATAGCATGCAGGTGAGTTCAGAAACTGTCTGAACAGTTTATTGTTACATTAAAATAAGTTTCAAATGGTTTCAGTTAAAAGAGTAAAAAACAAAATCCATTTACAGATTATTGGTGGTCTCACTCGCCTTGACGTCACAACATTCTTAATGTCCACGGAATTTCAATTCATGCTAAATAGCTTCAATGTCTGAATTAGTTCAGACCTGCTTTTCATTTCATTTCAAGCTGAAAGATGACAGAACTGGCACCTTCAAGACCAAGATTTGCTTTTGGAAATTTCTCCTGTGGCAGGCCCCGGGCTTCTCAACATTTTCCACGTAGTGTTGGCTCTCCACCATAAATTATTAATGTGCCTATGTTCCGCTGAAGAACCTTTTACTTGAGGAATGTACTTTCTCAATATTATGGTTATTATCAGCTGCTTGACACATGGCTGTCTTTTTTTTATGCAGGAGATTCACTTAGGGTAGGGTGAGGGGAAACTAAAGATGATGTGGTATTTCACTATGCAATAAAGACACAGCTGGGACAATGATGAATTGCAGATGAATTGTTATGAACAGTCTGACAAATGTGGTTTAAATGATCATATAAGTTTTGCCGTGCTTTAATGCATTTTTATAAATCTGCATTCTGTTGACAAATTTGAGACTGATAATTCCCCGAACTAAACTGAGAAGAGATAGTCACTTGTATAACTCAATTTAGGTGCTGCTATAAATACAGTATGTTTGCTTGCACAAATTGCATTCAGTTGTGTCAAATGGCAACAAATGCATGAGTAGAATATCTCATAATGTTGAGTTTCCTTCATTATGAGCAAAATTTCCATTAATATTGCTACTTTTAAACAAATACATAATCATGGTGTTACAGATTCTGACAAAAAATAGTATGCATAAAAACTAAAGCCGAATTTCAAAGGCAGATGAATTGAGAATTGAACTAATTACCAAATAATGCATGCTGCAGCCTCAAGCTCATAATTGGCAAAACATTTTCCTCTGCCACTCACAAAAAATATCTAGATGTTGTAATGCCATTTGATCTGTTGTATCATTAGTAAGATGAATTTTGCATTCAGTAACTTTCCTTTGTCAGAAACACTATCTGATATTCTGCTGTCTATAACAAAACAAAAAAAGATAAATAATAACAAATGCAATAAAGCAGTCCATAATCTAGTCAACAATAAGACAATATGTGACAACAAATATAGACTGCAATGTGTTTCATTTTGGTTGAATACAATTTGAGTAAAATCTAGGTAGGTAAAAATCATTCTACAACTTATTCATTATTTTAAATGTATGTCAAATAAATAAATTAATGCTCATTTTAATGAATAAGTCTGAAAATAAATGTATTTGCAAAAATGAGCATATTGGAACAGAACCTTGAACCTTGACTATTACTGTGACAGAATGCTCGCATCTTTATTTTAAGCCCTGGTAGACAATCGGCTAGGTCTGATAACCTAGCTAGTCTTTGTCAAGGTCGATTGCTCCTCTTCCCAATCATGGTCACTCCCTGGCTTTGTTGAACTCTTCAGCATGAACTTGTAGGTACTGTGAACGGTTATAATCATGGTTCAGATGAAGTAATGATGTTTCTATGGTTAAGAAACCTTCCCTGAATCATTGGGGATCTTGAAACGCTCCCATTGGGAAGATTTTGCTTTATACCGTCCGTTACTGACCGCTGGGCTTGTACAACCCTTTGGTTAAACTCGGCCTCGCTTGCTCTTTTCCTGCTGGGCATAGTGTGTCCTACTTGGAATCAGACAATGCAAACCACTGGCAAGAGAAGGAGAGAGCAAATTCTTTGTGAATTATATTTTATAATAAGGGAGCCTGAACACAACCAGGAGGCAGAAGTGAACCAAAAGAAGCAAACAAACAAACAAAAATACTCAGAAAGCAAATCTGATACTGTGTGAGGCTATCAGGCTGAGGTTAGTTTCCAGAGTTGTGCTGCAGGGGGAAAGATGACCCATTGTGAGCATCTCTGGTTGGAAAAGTGCAAACACACATGTTCCAAAGATTCCAGAGATATCGCATCAATATAGATCTGGAAGATAAGCAGGACAAAAAAAATGACTATCCTATTTCTTTGTTCATATCCTAAAACACAAAATCTATCGGAGCTCCTTCTCTGCAGAGGTACTTGTTACTTTCAGACAGGCAGACTACATTGTACTTCAGCGGTGACCTGCACAGGTCTAATTCTGATGTTTGGAGGAATATATGTACAGACACACACACACATATATAGAGAGAGAGATCCATTCATTATACTGCTGCAAGAAGTACTGCAGGGAAAAACAGCTCTCCTTTAGCCCTTTCCTCAAGATGAGAACACTACTCGGCTACCGCTGCTGTTGCCTTGGAAACCTGGTCACTCTCACTCTTTCATCTACACTCTTCAGCACTTGCTTCATTAAGTGCATTGCTGCTGGCAATTAGAATAAAACCAGCGGCAGAGCTAGGCTGTCTGGAACTGCAGTCTCCAATTAAATACTTTCAAATAGCAATGCTTCTTCAAGCTACATCTGCTGTCTATATAATAAAGCATGCACCTGGGAGCTATATTTCTAAATGTATGCACTACGGCTGTGATACTGATGAATGAAATCCATGTGTATTATTGCTGTAAATACAAATGTAACATGGATCAGACACTGCCTTGTTACTGTGATGCTTTTTCAAGGCAACTCTGCACACAAGTGAGGAAAACAATGTTCAAGACATTGTCACAGTTATCTCACGTGACAGAGATAAATGCTCTTGCTCTGCTACATTCATATGTAAAATGACGTAAAATGTATTCAGATTCTTTAATCAAGGAATACATTTACTTGAAACTGTAAGAATACACCATAGTAAAAGCAGAAGAATGACAATATGATATTAATTCAAGGACTTGGTTACTTGATTCAAACTATGCAGCCATCAAATTAGTATATATGCCATGAAAGCACCACAAAATACAGATAATCTACCAATGGAATTAACATGTTTTGAAAATATAAGGAGTAGCAAGCACTGGTATTTGTTTTAAAATGTAGGGAGGGAAAGTATTTTAACAATTGTAAGAAAAATCACCTACTCTAGTGAAGTATAAAACTGCTCTTGAGTGCAATATCAAAGTACTTGGACTTTCTTATTTCCCACACCTGGTTAATTGTAATAAAGGGCTTCTACAGACAATAAACACCAGGAACAACTGGAATCGGGCAGCCTTTACACACGGCAGAGAAACAGGGTTATGTTCTTAACCTTCTGGCATTTAAAATTGGATTTACCTTTACTCTTGTTTTTCAACCTTTGTAGATGTGGAAGTCTAATAATCCTGCATAGTGTACCTATATTCTCTATTATTAGGTTGCTGAATGGAGGGGGAAATGTGTTTTACTTCGTACACAAACAGACAAATAGAACTTCTGTACCTTTGCCGTTGCTTGCTAGCTTATGGCTATGATTAAGAAATCAGAGACAGAATCCTCTTAATTACCGAGTAAGTTTACAACCTCAAGAGATGGATCGTTGTATCCTGCATGACACTGATATGCAACACATTATAAATGTAAGTATAAATACAAAATTGACACATTTCATATAAGGATTTAAGTGCAAGTAAAAAAAATGCAAGTAACATTTAGTGAGAGAATGTGCAAACGAAGAAATGCAACCAACATAAATTGACAGTACACTAATGCAGTCAAAGGTATTTCAGTCTGCTGGCTTCGTTCGGTTCACCTCAGTTCCACCCTTGCTCCACCTCCTTGCACATTTTTGGGAAAGTAGGGGCTTTTAAGAACTGCCAAGATGGTGATAGCCAGAGGCAGCCACATTCTTGTGAAGAGCTTTGCAACTACTGTTGAGAAACCTCTTTTTGATGGCATAGTGGCTCCTTCCAGTCCCCTCCTTCCAAATTGATGATTAGAAGTTTAAAATGAAAACTAATGACTGACCAAAGAAATACACGAATGTACAGAAAATGAATCATCATTCAAAGTCTTTGATTTTTTTTTAGTGAAGACACACTCCTGAGAAGTGCCAGTTGTGTTTCATGTACAATGTCATTATTCATTTAATCCCATGCCCATCAGCTGCTCTCACACATGTTAGAAAAAAAGGAAAAATACTTAATGCATATGAACAGCCACTCAAGTCAGTTAGTGGAGCTTTGCATCGCTCATTTAACACTCTATTAAGCCCCACCTGATCACACTAGTATTCATTATAGAATCACCGAGATGCTATCCATTTGCACTGACAGACAGACTGTATGCAATGGAGCAACAAGCCCTTGAACAGACTCCTGTCAATGTTAGTGCTCATTTAAAACGATTTAAGGTGTGTATAGTCGTAGTGTAATCTCCTCTATATTAAAGACAATTCATTTACCGTTTGCCATCTGTATGATTAATGATGCCTTCTGTTTTCGGGTTTTCTCTCTGAAATAAATTGTTGATTTCACCTGTTTGTCAGAATGTTCCAAGACTTTCTGTTGAATGTTGGTCTTAAATGGCAACAGGAAGAGGAACCTGGCCCCAATAGAATGTTTTACCCCTGACAAAACAAGATTCAGGGATCTTCGCCCAGACCATCAAGTTATTCAAACAACGCAACACACTGACACTAAGATGAAGGGCTTATGATGAAATGGCGCCAAGCGATCTCAAGTCCAAGTTCAATGCGATGCTTTGTTTTGCAAAGAATTCCCATAATGACTGAGAGGTTGAAGGACAGAGGGTTTGCTTTAATCAAGAACATCAATGTAATACAAAAGCATCTCTTAAGTGCACTGTGGTTATAATTTATTCTTTGCCTTAATGATTTGAAAAGTAATTGGTCAGATAATGGGGCAGCAATCTGCTTGTGTGATGACGTAGTGTGAAGCAAACAGCTTTCATATTCTTCCATGCGTGTTGCTTTTCACACAAAGCTACTGGGAACTGAGCCATGACTTTTGGTCTGTTACGTGAAGGTGAAGGAAAATTATCCTATCAACACCAAGAACCGAGTAAAAATAACTGGCGTTATGATCTCAAATTATTGATAAAAAAAACTTACATTTTGTGTAAACCTTTTCTGATTGTTTGGTTCATTTAATTGTTTTCAGTAAAAATCAAAATGTTTTAAGGAAACTAAAACACATATATGGACAATAAACCCAAAATGTAATATCTGTTTCATCATATTCATCAAATTGGGGATTTACAGGAAATGCACTTTATTACAATCCCATAAACTGCAAATTGCCATTAGCTGAATGTTTTATGACTTTTTAATGGGAAATTAAAGCACCAACAGTTTTAACAGTATAGTCTGCACACCCATTACTCTTAAAAGCATTAATGACAGCTACATTGTGCTTGCATCACTCAATCATTGGACAGCCTGCAATTTTTCCATCTTTTGCATAAAGGAGACCAAAATCTACACAGCAGCAAATCAATAACACCGCTCTATTATTGGACGTGAGCCTCCCTGCGTCTCTCCCTCACAAACCTGCTGGCTTTGCAGGGGCACGCAGCGGCTTAGGTCTTGTAATTGAAGATTGCGACCAGCTGGTTGTGGTGTAGCTTGGCAGAGTGGCATTGGCTGTCAAGCTGAACAGGTGAGTGGCTTTTTTTTGTTGTTCTTGTAGCTGCTGACCTCTGTTCACAACAAGCCCCTCGTTCTTGGAGCGATACTTGTGTCTCCAGACACGATACGCACATAACGACTCTAACAGTAAAATAAAAAGAAGAGAGTAAGTGCTTTATTGAATATTAATTTGAGGAAATGAACCTCATTAGCGCTAGCTCACTGAACATCTGAAGTACAAAGAAAATGGAACCAAACTATCAAACAGTATTTTATTGACCAAATATTTTCAGGGCACAAAATATAAATTTATTTTAATGTACACCACCCACATGCTTATTTTCTGCCAGTAAAGATATGATTTCTGTTCAGAACAGAAGTGCTCTGCTCGCACTGAAGATCTTGGTCACACTTTAAATGATTTCCATTAGTATCTCAAACCTGATAAACACGACATTTAAGCAGTAATCTAATAAACCTCCATTGCAGGTCCAAATGGAATTAGTATGGCTGGCATTAGCTTAAAATGCATTTAGCATACAGAGATGTCTCAAAATGTTACCCATCAGTGCTTCCCTTCTCGCAGACTTATTTCCATTAGCTTTCTATGCTGTGCATTTATAATATAACATGCAGGGGCATCTGTAATAACAAATAAAGAATCACCGGATCTTCAGAGGTCACGGCGGGACTTTTCCTTTCTCCTCAGGCGTCTACTTGAATTTCCAGAACTGCCGCCAAATCTATTACAAACATGCATGAATTGTTATTCAATTTTCTTTCTTCTTTCTTTCTTCAATGTAGTTAAATGAAACCAATCTCATAACAATAAAAAATGCATATCAATGACATGGCTTGACATGGGCAAATCTGCAGAAGGCAGGCAGACGGAAACTGCGCGCATACTTTTCAACACAAACAAGTAATTTCTTAAGGCATTTGAAGAGGCTGTTGCTCGAGGGATGCAGAATATGTGAGCAAATATATTATATCGCCGTGCGGAACTCCGCAGGGAAAGAAGTTCAGATTCATGGTCATGGAACAGTTTGTGCAAAGACCCACCGCTTCAAATTGATCATTGCTTTTACACAGTGTGGCACCTGGATAGACACAGCAAGCTCGCGACCTGCGTCTCCCAAACAGGGACAGTATAGCATTTCACCATGAGGGGAAAATCAACTCAGTCAACAGCTTCTTGTGCCAGTGGGCTGTTCAGCAAGCACAGTTACCAAAGGAAAAGCAGCTCAAACCAGATATATATCAGAAAGTGAAGGAAACTTTACCAAGATAGTTTGGAAGATGTTTGGCCACTAGAGATACAAGCCGCAGCAAAGAATCTGGAATAGGGCCAGAGTAGCTATAAGAATTACTGATCAAGATTTAAAAATATATATATATGGTTGGTTAATCAACGCTATTCATATAATATACACTTATAATGATGAATTTAGGTCATGGTATCTGTGTGCTTTTTCATTCAAATAAAATATCAGGAAAATGCAAAGTCGTCCATGAGAACAGATGAAATCTCGCAGCAAATGAAATGTTAAACAGGAGCAATGCGTAGCAGCTGTAATGCCTTCAGGCATTACGGTCTGTTGTTGGAAGATAGTCATGCCACGTTATATGTTACAGGCCTTGATTTGTAATTAAATATTTAGTGTAATTAGAAGATGGGGGGTTCTTCTGGAGTGAAATCACGGCATCGCAATAACCCTCGGTAAATTACTCAGCAACAGTTCTCAATGTTTTTATTAAAATAAATCTCATGTTGGGAAATGGAAATTAAAGTACATATGTTTACAAAAGTGAGCTTTGTCTGTATTATCACACCTGAGTTGAGGTATTTTGACAAAAAAAAAGTTGTCAAAATTTGTCAACAATTTGAAAGATTGTATTGTTTACCTTAAGAATTAAGACAGCGTGTCATTTTGGAACTGACAGGAAAGAGGACCCAAAAATACAGAAACAAAGAAAAAGTTCAATCACAATAAGCATAGCACGGGGAAGGCACGAGAGGGAAAAGCATAATCTGGTGACTAGTGATCAGATGAGCAGGAATCTCACAGCAGTCAGGTGATGGGAAGAGGAGTAACAGGTGTCTGCCACGCCCACTGCAGATAGAGGAGAACAGAATGAATAAGGGGAACTACGAGAAACAAGAAGGATCAAAATACACTTAACAGAACCCAAAAACCCTGAAAGAATATTATCATTTTTCCCCATTAGTCTTTATAACAGATCTTGAGTTCACAGCCCAATTATCTAATAAAAACGAATAACCGCCCCCCTGCAGACCGTTAGCTTTTGGGCTCTGTGTGATGGGATTATTGGTTATGGTTCACTTGCTTCCAGGAGGGAGATGTTGTAGTTCCTTTTTGTTTAGTGTCTCTGCTATCAGAGGGTATATTTAGTTTGAGGCGACAGTGGAATTCCGTGCAAAATAGAGACATTCCAGACATTTGACAAGCAACAAACAAGCTTTACTCAAAGTTGGAAGCCAACTGTCACAAGTGCAGATCTAAATAATTTATTTTTCATATTATTCTTACACCATGTTCTGTCTAAGCCTGTACTGGCTTGCAGCAAATGTATATTTCACTGTGAATGATAAATATCAGTGCTGTGATGTGCATTTAGATCGGTGTATAAAGTGTATATCTATTAATTCAGAATATTTTGCACCCTATTTCCTTATTATCGTATTTTTTGCTGGTGAATTATTCCTTAAAGGGCTAGTCAGTATAGTAGTCAGTAGTCATTAAAAATGATTATGCATATTACATGTCATTTATTCCCGCTTTGCAGAGCTCCCTTTTTTTGAACATTTTATTGGTCCGTCATTACACACTGTACAGTGCTGACTGTAATCTTCATGAATAGCTGACCCCCTCCCATGAAGTAACAGGACCTAACCTTTATGAGAAACTGACCCCCCCTCCCCCAGGGACAGTCTGTGTAGAGAGCAAACTCACAGCAACCGTGTCGTTTAAGAGGCAGCCAAAAGGCCATCGACTTGTTGAGAGGGACACGTACTCGACACAGGGAAGTCAAACCCTCGCCTGTTCGCTGCTTGATAATTGGTCATCTTTCTCCTCTTTGTGATCACCAGTTGAGTTCCAGCTCTGTGGCTCAGTCATTTATTTCTGGTCAGATTACTACTTGTTCTTTTGTTTTTTGTTTTTCCCCCAAGTTGTGTAGACATCTTTTTACTTCGAGTCCAGCGATGAGCGTTTTATTTCTGGTGATGCAGTCAGTGGTTTATGAAATGATTCAAGGACATTGCAGTCGATTGTGCCGTGCTGCAGCCATTTTCTGCATGATTTTGTCCATTAGCGTTAGACTAATTTAACATGCATAGGGGAAGCTTTTTTCTTTGGATATACATTCTAAAGGGAGCGAGCGATAATAATAATAATGTTATTTCTGACTCCTTTAGTAAAGGGATATGATTGCTGGTTGACAATAAGATGTTGCTAAGATAAAATACATATAAAGTTGGGCTGTTTTCTTTATGTATATGTGGTTGCTGAATGGGGGGTGGCGCCGTGGTTAGCGCTGCCACCTCACAGCAAGTAGTTACCGGGTTCAAATTCTATCTGTGCAGAGTTTGAATCTTCTTTCCGTATGTACCATATACTGTTTAACACAAATCTAACATTGTGCATTCCTTCCATTTATTTGAAAAGTCCTTAAAAAGTGATGCGTGAAGGGCTTCAATCCAAAGAATTCCAAACGTGTCCAACAGTTATAGCACAGTGCCATACAATAATATGTTGTAGCCTAGCAACCCGCAAAAATATTTCCATTATACATTTAGCTGATGATATATCATGAGTGAGACCGCAGAAACTGTCGTGCACTTGATTTGCTCGCTCGGTTTCCGGTATGTCGTATAAACATGCTATACACAGACAAAAAATACAACAGACCAGTGCGGACGTGAAGTCGAACCATCACAAGTCGCATAGGTCGTAAGTCGATGACCCCCTGCATTCATGTGTGTATTTTGTTTTTGCTTGTTTGTTTCATGCCCTCAGGTGTACATATTTTTGTCCTTCCCTCAAAGGATGAGGCCTTTCCAGTACTTCCAAAGTTGAGACTGTGAAATGTAAATTAAAAAGTAAAGCATGAAGACAAACTTTGCTGTTGTTTGAGCTGTGTGTCTGTGTGTGTGTGTGTGTGTGTGGGTGTGTGTGTGTGTGTTCGATGAGGTTGAGTTGGGCTCTGGCACGCACAGCACTGAATGGAGCCATGGGAGCAGTGGGCTCGTGGCAGGATGACTCAGCTCTGTGAAAGCAGAGAAGGAGGTAGTAGCTGACATGCTGCCTGTAGAACAGGTCGCTACCTCCTGTGTAACAGCTCTGTGTGACACTTTGATGTCCCGAGACATTTCATTACAAATAGAAACTCCTGTTCTATCAAGAGCAAAGGAATATTCTCATAGGTGGTCTCTTAGAAAGGTGCATTTGGGGTAAATACTGCTCTTGCATGAGGACCAAATAAATATTGGTCACCGAGAACTCGCGTAAGAGCAGCATGGTGTCATATATGTTGGCGTTGTTGCCTCAGAGCAAGAATGTCCGTGGTTCAAATATTCCATTTCCTCCCTGCAGGTACACCGACTTCCTCCTACAGTCCAAACACCTATATGTGAGTGAGTACTCTGAATGGCCCCTGGGTGTAAATTGTTCTTTGACCCGTTGGTCGTGTGATGAATTGTCGACTTACTTTGCCTCTCACTCAGTGTAAGCCAGAGGGGGTCGATGGATAAATATTACTTAGATAATATTTAAGAACCCAAGATTATACAACTTTGTAAATATGATGAAAGCATCCACATTGTCATTTATATTTGATAAAAAACGGTCCAAGAGAGATAAGGACTGTGTCCTTTTTATCTATTATGATTAGCCAGTTCCACTGGACCCCTTCCACTCTATTCATATTGAAACTGGGGGAAAAGAATTGGGATGGTGCTTTGTTCCCATCTGTGATGATTAACCGATAAGTGTTTTAATTAACTTTCAAGATTTGTTTTACAAGACTTATTGGTATAAAATTGTCCTTCTTATATTCAGTGAGTGATATGCAATTCAACCCGTTCAGCTTTCAACACAGACAACAGAGGTTATAAAGCACTTATGGTCACCACAACATGTTTTTAATGTTCCCATATTCAATATTCCTGTAAGATTCATATGTGCTGTGGAAGGGAGTGACAGACAGAAGTGACAGACAGAAGTTCCTTTAAGCTCCAGTTTTTTGTGTCTCACCACAATAGGCAGCTTCTTTCAGTCAGAGGCTTTAAAACCTTGCAAAGCTATCTGTGAGACACCAGACAAAGTTAGAAACTAGAAGCAGAGTTTAATATATGGTGAGGAGGAATAAATACAGAGTTGACAGGGAAAGTGAATATTTATCTTGAAATAAGAAAAGCATAGCTGGAACCTGGGCTCCAAAGAAATGCTAATGTAAATTCATATCTGTTTCCTCATATCACAATTTCACCAAGATCCAAAAGTATGCAGATTTTGTGCCTTCCCTTCAGGCAGTACTATCTTCAGTGTCATGTCACAAAGATTTTGTGACAACATATTTTTAGTATAGTATTTGGGGAATTTGAATAGAAATAAGTGAGCTGTTTGTGCCAGTATCTATGTTGTGCCTTGCTCAGATAAAGCTCAAGAAGCTGCGCAGTGATGGAGCACATTGCACTCCAACATTTGAGTGAGTGGATAGCATAATATCAAATGGCAAATTGCACAATTTGTATTGACTTTTCCCTTTGTGTGTGTTTCCCCTTATATTTTGTTACCACAGACGTCAAAGTGGGCCATTCAATTTCTAAATGAGTGCAGAGAGGAAAATACCTGCCTTAGTTCAGTGAGCCTTGTCTCTTTACAAGGTCACTAAACTTGATTCAGGGTTGTGTAAAAATTATGGCGCTCGGTATCATGAAAATTAAACTGACAGGAAATGAATTTTGCTAATGAAACAAACGTGAGAACTAATCACTTATCTAAAATGTTGCCCATGGTGATTAAAAATATGCACCATCCGTTGCCTGCTTTCTTTCAGCCATAATGAAGTCTCCCATTCAGTTGAAGGATCTCGCTTTCAAAAGCTATTTTTTTCCCCCCAAACATACCTAATTGGACTTCACAACCTCTCACTGTCGATCTCATCTAATTAAAGGCCTCTCAGTCTCACTCTCAGCCTGTGTGAGCTTGTCAAATAAAGGTCTCACTCTATCCCTGTTCTTTCTGATCGCAACTAAATAAAATCTCTTCCTCTTCATTCCCAATGCATTCAGGTCCTGAATGAGAAAATCTGTAATGAAATACCACGTCTTCCTCCGTAGGCTTTAAGTATTCTGTCTGTTGCCTCAACACACCCCGCACCTCAGTTGTGTGCCAGTGCGGTTTGCTTGCTTGTTTACTTCCTCCCCAGAACTCTAAAGCTCTGTTTTGGATTTGAGCCCATTTCTTTAGATGTTTTTTTAAGATCTCACCATTTCATCTGTTTCCTGTATCCCTGCTGAAGGTTCTGTTTGCTTCTCTTTTGTCCTCTTTAGACATATGGGAGGTGAATGTGTTCAATGAGGGAAGCTGATGCATCGCCTCTCATCTTTTTGTTTTGCAGCCTGTATAAAAACCAAGTGAATGTAAAGGATTATTTTTCTTTCAATATTATATGACATTTTAAATCTGCAGAGGGCATGGCATTGAGGTTATTTACAGTCATAGCCTCTCATGAAAAGCTTTTGCAGTGGAGTACATATGCCTATTAAAGCATAAAGACTTGTATGCAAAGGTTCTGGCAAAATGCTGAAGGAGCACAATAGTTTTATATTAATGTGCACAAATTACCATGTATGTAAGTTAAAAATGGGTGCCACTGCTATAACTCTTGCAGCATTGTTGCACAATTGCATTTAAAGCTTTCCTGCTACAAAATTGCTTCACAAATCTTCTGAAGTCAAAAGCGACTGGGCCACTGGAGATTAGGTGTTAGGTTTGTATGTCAGAGATGCTTTGATTTGACTCCTTTCTTTCTTACTCACCCCCCCCCCCAAAAGAAAAAGATCATTTAAATTAAATAAATTACATTTTCAGTGAAAAATGTAACATTTCCATCACTTGATACAGTCCATTCATGGAGGCATTTAATTTTATTTGTTTATCTGCAGATGAAATCAGTCTATTGGGGTTTGCGCTCTGTACAGGGGTGCAAGGTGCACCGTTGGGGTGATAGTGCTTGGGGGGATGTTAGGCTGCAGTGCCTACTCATGTTCTCTAGCCTGGCTGTTTATCTTCTACTGAGCAGCTAGTATTTCAGATATAGTCTATCTAGATGCCAAGGGCAGAACTGAACTTTATATTTCCCCCAAACGGATTCATTTAACATTGAAGACGGCTTCATTTTGTGCTGCTTATAATGTGTCTCGCTTAGGCTCTCACATGTGCCCATTTCACCAAGGACAACTTGGTGTGATGGAACTTTCTTTAAAACAGAAGGAGTTGTTATGATGAAGGCAGACTCACAAAAAAATAAAAGGCTATTTGAGCTACAGCTCTTGAACAGTTGGGGACGCAGCCTGCCAATTAACTCAAACACAGCAGAGAGTCAGTTTTTGGGAAATGAGAACTCTGTTGATCAGTATTTCTGATGATGCACACAAGAATTTTTGACATTCTGTGTGTTTGGCATTGGTGTGTCCCATTGATACAGATTATCCGAGGGAATCTTAACACAATGAAATATGATTGTAGTTGAACAGATACCACGATACCTGCTATTGTTTAGCAGGACTAAGGCTTGTTTGGACTCACTTGTCATCTTATCCAGCCTGATTGTTTGTGAAAAAATCCAATTGTCTTGAAATACAAACACCTGTTCTGTTCCATGTGAGAAAGTCATGCAAAGAAATTCATGGGAGGCACAAAATTCATATTGATTTTAAAGAAGATACAGAATTTGTTAATCTGCCATAAAGGAAGAAAATAAATCAAATAAACCTGGCTGCTTTGGATGTCTGATAATTGTCAGTTTTGTATGGTTAACACTGACTTTATTTCATTCGCTCTGGTTTTTATACTTTTTAGGAATCCCTTTAATTTCTTTGTCTCCTTAAAACAAATATGTAATATTAAAACATATTATTGCGTTCTTATTTTTAAAACATTTTATGAGTTAAAAAAATTGTACATTGTAATCTTTCTTCGATTACATTTATTAATCATATACGTAATTTAAAAAAAAAAGCTTTCTTTCTGTATGCTTGTTAACTCGCTCCGATGAGACCGGCAGGATAATAATTATTTTGAAAAAAACCTACGATCACAAATTTGAATGTCCTACTTTTCTTTGTTCTCAAAATGTGTGATTTAAAAACAAAATATTACAATTTAATGAGCTAAAAAGCAGAATTCTATCATTGTCAGTTTGGTAGCTTCTAGGCTGACACATTTCACTTCTGAAACGAGATGTTGTTTTACACATGACTAGACCTATAACCCCCCCCCCCCACACACACACACACACCTACTCTGATAAGATAGAGAACATTTTTGTTCTTTTTGGCCATCACAGTAACAGTCAGGAAGATTTGACAAGCATAACAGGTTTCTCCTCCTCAGCCCAGAAATGGAGGACAGGAAAGCTGCAACTTCTGAAGCCAATTACTTAAATCTTTCATTCTCTTCTAATGAGAACGGATAAAATAAACATGTCCTCTCATTATGCCGTAATAATGTTCCCTGGCCTGCCTGTTTTTAGGTGCCAAGTTAGCCCATCATTCAGTTTTTCCATTGTATTCTAATCCCCCCTCCATATGAATGAAGGGTTAAAATATTTTATTTCTTTTTGCAGTAAATTTGTTTCTTGATCCTCAAGTATGCCAACTGATAAATTTACTCAGATTCTTCGCAGTGTTTAGATAAGACTTTGGATGCTGGTGACAAATCTAATGCATGTCTGGGAGTGTGAGAGGACAGCAATGCAGCCAGTTATGCCAGGCTGTGCAGCTTTTGTGCCAAAAGATTCAGTTTAAGAGTGAAAGGTAATTTATTTAGTTGTTTTTTCTGAGAACTGATACTGTGAGAAAACATTCTCTAAAATGTTGAGCCCATATTTACACCAGAATACTATTAGCACAATTTGTGCAATGTTTGCTTTGTTCATTGTAGTTAATGATTTGCACACCCCTGATTATATGTCATATTAATACTTAAACCAACTGCACAGAGGAGCAACAGGTCTCTGGGTTTGTTCCTTTTGTTTACGCTTCTGGTTACATACTTTCATAAAGTCTTTGGATCTAATAGCCAAAAAAAAAACCTTTTCCCCTTTTTTTTTTATTGGTTGGTGTTCTGTTAGCCCTCTGGCTAAAGAGAGAATAATGGAGGAAGAGCTGGTTGCACATATATTACAGCATTGCCTAAAACAAATAGCTCACGTCAAGTAGTCAATGAGATGAAACCATATTCAAAAGGTGAAAATGTATGTCCTCATCAGTGCAATTTACGTGATACACATGAACATATTTCTGACAGATTATGGCTGAGGCAGATGAATGCAAACAATGCTTTGAACATGATATCTGATGAATATGAACATTTACTGCCATTAAACTGCAAGGCAATGACTGAAGCTTTGATAATAATACTATAATAATATATGTATACATACACACCGCTGAGCCGAAAGGCAAAGCTCTCGATTTACCCGTCAATCTACATTCCTACTCTCACCTATAGTCATGAGCTTTGGGTCATTACCGAAAGGACAAGATCCCAAATACAAGCGGTCAAAATTAATTTCATCAGAAGGGTGGCTGGGTGAATAGATGCGGAGCTCAGTCGCCAGGGAGGGCATCTATTTTGGATTCCCCCTGGACTCCTCCCAGGGGAGGTGTTCCGGGCATGTCCCGCCGATAGGAGGCCTCTGGAAAGACCTAGGATGCACTGGAGAGACTATGTCTTTTGGTTGGCTTTGCAACGCCTTGGGGTGCCCCTGGAGTAGCTGGAGTAGCTGGAGAAGGTGTCTGGGGAAAATAATACGAAAATTGTGTTTTCACTGAGTTGCCTTTGCGACCTCTGGATTATGTATTTAACCATTCTATAATTGGAAACAGCCAAGAAGGATAACCATGACAGTAAAAAACAAACAAATTTAACCATCTATTCCATCTATTTTATAATCTGTTAACTTGTTAAAAATGTGCTGCATTGAAGATGGATGCAAACGAGTGTCACACCTCTGGAGCACGCTGCTCTCCTCTGGTTAAGGATAGCAGCTGGAGGATAATTTAACCTTGAGTTAGCATAACATGTTTAACAATGGGTCCAAACCGGTGGAGAAAGAGAAGGGGTAATTTATGCCGTGTGTCCAAGGAAGAACAAGACATGATGAAATCCTGTGTCATGAGTGCTGCTGCAATTCCGCAAATGCTTTGCTAAAATGTTTTAGCTATTTTAATGCATCTACTTTAATGAATGAGCATATAAGAAACATGTAGTCAAGAAGATGATGACTGACTTAAATCTGTATTTAGATTTCATGTTGTTAGTTGTAAGTCTGTATTTAAAGATCACATTCTTTGAATGTACTTCATGCATTGTGCTAGCTAGTCTTTTAAGTCGACCGATGCTACGCTCCCCCCACCCCCGGACTTCTTTTATTGCTTCAGAAAAAAAATATTTATGCATAATTTTGTGTGTGTATGTCATTTTAATTGTATTAGTGTTGCATCTGTGTATTTTGTCTAAAATCTTTGGTAACGCCGCCATTCTCACTTCTTGATAAAATAGATGCTCAGTGCACTGAGACTCTTTTTATTAAAACTCTCTTGTGAATAACAAATTATGTGCTGTGTATCTCAGACTACAGAGCAGACATTTTTAATCTCAGACTCTCTGTCTGTACCCAAATGCTCAATCTGATGTTTTTGTTATAGACTGGCAGGGCACATTCTCACACAGTCGCCAACCTTTTTGTAAAATGTGCAGCCAAATCATGTTTTTGACCTTTCAGTCCCTTCCCACATTCGGTCTTACACTATTTCATTTAGACAATTTTGTGCCTTTACAAAACAAGCCACACAAAGACTCTCTCCCAATAGCGTATTATCCTTACCGTGTTAATAAAAAAAAAAAAGAAAATACAGAATTCTCTGCCTTTTGTTGCAGTTTTTTTGTCGTCAGGTTTTTGTGTTCGATACTACTAGTTGTGTATCAGCCGCCCTTATGGTTTGATTGCAAAGAATATGACGGTGATCACGGGTTTGAAAACAAAAGCAACAACGATGTCAAAGCGGTTTCTGAAATAAACATTGTATTCTGACAGCAAATACCTTTGAAAAAGCAGATGGCTCTCTTTGTCTGTCAAGAAGACCTGTCAGGTGATTTGTTGAACCTCATCACGGAGAACATTTGTTTACAGAAATAAATGCTTCCAAACATGCTTTGCCGCACAGACGGCTTCGAGGTTGAGCTGTGGCGTTGTGTCTGAGATGAAAGGGGCAAATGCTTTTGCCTCGAGAGATTCAGACTTGGCCCTCTATGGGCTGTTCCTCTCTAATTAATTCAGCTCTGTGTGTCAGTATTTCTGAAAAACTGCATAAAATGAAAAAGGGGATTGTAAAACGTCCAAAACCTCTTTCTTTACATAAAGGCTCATAAACCTCATCTGTGCTTTTCCTCTTGCATTTAAGCTCAGTCAATGAAGTTTCATTTGAATTGTCATTTGCATACATATTCATAATTCAATTCAATTCAGTTTTATTTATATAGCGCCAGATCACAACATGAAGTTATCTCAAGGCACTTTACAGGATTAGCAGGTTTGCTCTGGTTTGCGTCCTTCCCCATTTCATAATCAGGCATTCAGAGCACTGACATTCTTCCTTACTGCACGCAGAGGTAAGAAACAAACGGTTTCGGTTGTCATCTTCATACTCTGTAACATCTTTCTGGCCATGAAATCGTGAAAATCCCCACAAACCTTGCAAAAGGTTTTTCATAGAAAATAAGATCTCAATACTCTCCTTTACTCTTTCAGTTATATTTAGCATCTTTTTTTGCGCTATTTAGATGAGGTAGATTTCTTGTTTAATTGGCTCCTACCGAGGATTTGAAAGCCTGTTGGGATGCACAGGTAGCACGGAGGAAGCTACTAAAACGTAAGGCTTAAATCACCAGTTGTGGGACTTTTGGTTTCAGAGTGCAAATCCCTAAAAACTTACCCAACAACCTTGAACCTTTGTTAAAAAAAAGAAGCCTTGAAAGACTTAAAAAAATGCTTGAATTTAAACATCCAGTATTTTACTATGTTTTTTCTTGAAGATATGACATTTTATTACGTTTGCATACCTTTAATTGAGGTCAGCGAGAGAGAGAGAAAGAAATGATGCTGCCTTGAATCGTTTATGTAAAAGAGGCTGCAGATGGCTGCAGCGAAGAGCGTCCTCACAGTTGCCGATTGCAGTTTCTCCGGCGATATGCTCCCACTCTTTGTTTGCAACAACCTTTGAATTGTGGCCATATCTTACACATTGTCTCTTTAAAGTTGTCAAAGAGGGTAGTTCCAGTCTGCATGTTTGTCTCCTGAAGTTTCCTCTCATCACTGTAACACATCACAATGTAGCCAAAATTAAATTCTCGTCTGTCAGCTTCTGTCAAGACTGATCATTATGAATTTGATGTACTTCAGAAAGTGTGGGGTTTGCACCTTCTCCAGTCTGGAAGCGAAGTTACCAGAGATGACTGCTGGGAATTGGCCGTTGTAAACCGGGAAGCACATGGGTGGTGGGAGGGATAATTAATAAACTGTGGTTTATTTTCCCATTTTGTCTGCAGTTGTGTACTGCTCCATGGGTGGGAGTCCCACCGTGGGACGAGTACTCCATCAAGATAGAGCAGAGTGAACTGGCAACTCAGATGCAAACACTGTGCATGCCAAATCAAAATTTGTAATGGGTGGGATTGCACCTGTGCCTGCACTATAACATTCCTGCAATGGTCAGGCAAGGCTGATAATTAAGCTCCACAATTAGCTGGAAAGAAAACACACACTTAAAAGCAAACTAAACATCTCAGTAATTAGAATACAATTAAAAATAGCCCAGAAAAAAAGAGCATGCATTCTGACTTTGAGGATATAATTTCATTAATTAAATCCCAAATTTAAAAGCTGCCAATATGTTAATGTTCTGCTCTGATGCAAGCGAAACGTCAGGATAATCTAATGCTAATGTGCATGTCTTGTTTTGCAGACAAGCAGCCTCCTCTAACAGCCCTGCTGTGTTGATTTTGGCACAGCAGAAGCACAAACATGTTGCTGGGGAAGGGGCCACTGCCACAGTAATGTATTTACTGTCTAATTTGTGTCTCAGTCAGAGACCGTATATCCCGTTTAGGGAGTGACACCTCTCCTCCTCCACTTTATGGAGCGGCGCAGGCATTTAATGGCGACTTGAACATGCTGTGCTGATGGATGAGCTTGTCAATGCTGCACCACGACACTGTGCTCACAACAGAATGCACAAGGGTGGAGCGACTCAATCATACCAAAAGGCTTCACGCAAAATCTGGTTAAGTCATTGATAATACCTCCAAATAATCGTTCGTAATAGATCGTGCTTCACTTCATTGAAGAATGGTTGACACTTTATGGCGGGTTAGTGTGTCAGTCTTTAAAAAAGGAGTAAAAAATAATCCACATTAATTATGTTGCAGCGACTGATTGAATCGCCATATGTCAAAATGTTGTTTTTTCATCATGTGCTTTGTTTCTGTCATCCTCCTTTACCGTTCCTAATCTACTGCCAGTGTAAAAGCTTGAGACTGAGAGACTGAGTTTGCTTCTGAGGCGGAAGTTCTGAATCGCTGAGAGATATTTCAAAGCATCCAATTTGTGGATGTTCTCAGACAAATACATGAAACGCTGCTTTGAGTGACTTCCGGCACAGTTTTCTGCCTCTGTTTGTGCTTCTTTTGGGGTTTTTTTCTCTGAACAATTTCAATCAACAGCGTTTCTGAGCGAGGCTTGAAGCTATAGTCTAAAGGGCCGACTGATTGACAACAAGTAGTATTTCAAACTGGAAACCATTACTGTGTACTTCTATGTGTTTGTGTTCTATTGGATATATTTAAATACATTACTGCAGGGAGTATAAAGCATCACTGACTTTAATGGTACCAGTATGAAAAGGGTAGCTTTTTAGTGCTAATCTCTAATTCATTCCAATTTACCACGTTTTCTGAAGTGGTGAGGTATTTCATTAAGAAAGGATTTTTTGATATTTGATGCTATGTACACATAAAAAAAAAAATGTCGATTCCACGGCTGACTCTCCAGTTCCGATGACCCAGTGTGTGTATTCCTATACACATTGTGCAGTTTTTGGATCAGGCTGTAGGTGATATGCATAATGTTTCATTTAAGGTGAAATAGCAGATGTTAATGAGAGCACACAAAAGCAGAACATGTAAATGCTACATAATGTTAAATAGCTGCAGGTTATACATATCTAAAAAAATATAGATATAATGCCTACAAATGAACACAATTTGCTATAAATAGAGGTCAGCACAGATTATCATAATAAAGGTCTGGTATGAAGCTTTATCTGATACGCCCTATATTGCTGCCATGTAACTGCATACGGGTCATTATTCACAGCCATTACGCACTGCAATTGAAACCATAATAGCCTATTGATCGTTGACACAATATCTAAAATCTCAAATGCATTATTCGCACATTAAGTTTTGAGTTTAAATTACAAAATGTAATCCAATACACGAAGGAGAGTAGCA